>NC_061087.1:71669062-71696562 GCF_015104395.2 Macrobrachium nipponense | reverse complement strand
GCTCGACTGAGGGGTTGTTCTCAGGGGGGGAGAAATTTTTTTTGTCTCAGTGTGGGTGAACTTCCCCTTTTCCTTTTTTTTTTTCTTAGTGTTGGAGATGGGTCTGGCCTTGACATTGGATGCTGAGATCAGCTGATTGATTAGTTGATGAAGTGAAATGCCCGTAGAGTCGTTTTTTTTTTTTTTAAGAAAAGAGATTTTTTTTTTTTCTCTCTCTTGGATGAAGAGAAAAGGAAATAAAGAGATTTTTCTTTTCCGAAAATGAGGGAAAAGTACGTTTAAACATGCAAGGGATGTGTTATATGTTTCTTTGTGCCTTGAAAGACACAAATATACACAGATTATTTTTTTTTATTGTGTTGGAGAAATTACTTTGAAATGCCGATGATTGGTGTTGTATCTGTGTTGTGTGGCAATGGTGTTATGTCATGGTGTTGCATGCGGGCGGGGAAATTGTATGTCATAGGATTCAGCAATACTGTTGTATGCTATTTGAATTTTCACCCCTTTGCGAGGGGAGAATTATTGCTTTGGAGAGTTATTATTATTGTTATTATTAATAATTGTTATACTTTTTTTGAGATGTGTCACGGGAGGGTTGGCCTAAGTATAATTACCATTACGGGAGAATTGTTTTACGAGAGATTTGAGATATTTCATGGGAGATTATTCAATAATTATTACAGATAATTATTCAGGGATAATTATTACAATGAATTAATGGGAGAAGTCTTGTGTTAATTATTTGTTCAGTTTTTGTAACTTTGGAGAATATTTTCAGTGATTCACGGGGATGAGTTTTACTGAATCTTGATGAATCTGGCTGAATCTTGGTGAATTGTGTGGAATTTTGCTGAATTTTGCTGAGTTTTTTTTTTTGCTGAATTTTTTGGAGAATGGACAAGCATTAACTTTAGTGATAATTTTTGTAACTGATACTGATGATTTTGATGATAGCAAGTTTTTTTTTTTTTTTTTTTTTTGTGGTGATTTTGTGATAATGATATTTCTGATACTGATTTTTATGTACTAATACGTGGGTGTTTAATGCTATCAAGGGAGGTGAAATCTTTTGTGATTATGGGAAGAACTAACAACACATTGTTTTAGTTTTTTTTCTTTTGTTTTATGAGTTCAGCAGATAATTGCTTGACATCTAGTGAGTTACGGAGATAGTTAATGGTGCCGTTGATTTTTCTTTTCTCCTTTTTTGGAAGTTAGCCATCGCTGACACAAGTTTTTTTTACCATGGGTGAATTTGAATTTGTTTTTTTCCTCTCCAGTTAGTGTGAATATTAATCTCAGTTCATGACTTAGAGTCATTTAAGAGAACGTGTTCGTGTTTTAGCTATTTGATGCTATAGAGTAATATATGGGAGATTTTCTTGCACGTTTTGAATGCATACGTAATGGCACTACATTTTTTCTCTGGATATTTGTGTTCCAGAAATTGTGAGTTTTCTTGCACAATACATTAGTTGTATTTGTGACAACTTTGTGAGAGATAGGAAACTTGGTTAAGTTTTCTAATGGGCTATGTCGTAGTGCATATGGGGAAGTCTTTGCTTAGACACTGTGGAGTTGGGAGTTCTGTTATAATGACTTGTGGCACATGGTGGTTTTTTCTAGAATTTTCTAGACAGTTTTATATGCCGAGTTTTGCTTTTTTTAGCAGTTAGTGCTAAACGGAGAGAGTTTTTATAGTTTTTTACTATAACATGAGTTATTCTCTGGAGAATTGGAGTTATAATTGAGATATAATTGAGTTAAATTGAATTGATATATTATATTTGGAGAGATAATTGGAGGTATATATATTTTGGAGTTATATTTGAGATATAATATATGGGAGATACATATTTTTGGCCATTTTTGATATTTGCCAATAGTGGTATGAGCTATGTTTAGTTCAATTATTTTGCAGCCATCTTTGTTGCAAATGGAGACACATATTTGGAGATTATGGGGCAATATTTGTGAGTATGTGAGTTAGTTGCACTTTGAGTGCACATTTTTTTGGAGATGGGATTTCATTTTTTGATATTCCTTTTTTGGAGATATATTTTTTGGAGCCTTGTTTTGTTCCACATGGAGTTATTGTGGAAATAGAGGTAAATATTTTGTATTTGCCGAAATAGAGGTGACTATTCTCTATTCTTGGAGTGGTGTTTTTTTTTTTTTTTTTTTTTCTACTGAACATGTGGCTTTGGAGAAATAAGAGAATAATAAGGGGGTTGGTTATTAAACCAAATGGAGGAAATATTTCTATAACCGGAGTGGTGTTATTATTGATATGATGTCTCATAATGGAGTTGGAATTAATCTTGGGGGGGTGACCTTTTTTTTGTGGTTATGGAGTTTTTTTTCGAGACAAGAGAAGATTTCTGAGGTTCTCTTTTTTTTTTTTTTTTTTGATTTCGTGACTATTTAGAGAGAAGTGGCATTACTGCATTACGAGTTATATGGAGATGTGTGAGCATTTTTCATGTTCACAAGTGTTATTCTTGGAGAAATATAATTTGGGAAAAGTCATGTTGAGAGAATAAGTCTTCGAGACAAATTTTTGTGCACATTAGTCATATCCTGGAGTTAATTCTGTGAAATGTGTCAGTTAGACCTTTTTTTTCTTGAGAATCATGAGTTTCCAAACTTACGTGTCTGACTAGACAATTTTTGTGCTGTTGTTTGAGCATGCGTCCGCAGGCGATTTTTCTGCTGACAAGCGATGTGATGAGCCGTGTGCTGAGCGTGTGCTGATTCTTTTCCTCTGATCGTGACAGATCAGAATTTTTGCAATATCTGGAAATGTGGCTATAGCATTTCACGAAAGCGCATGTGTGAGAGTTTGCTTTCTGGCAAATTCCATAACTTTACATGGAGCATTTCTGGGGAAAAACGCGGGAGTTATGCATATTATACATGTATTATGTATTTTGTGATTGGGGAAATCTACTTGTGATTATTTTTTTTTTATTATTTTTCTTCCTTTTCCTATGAGAGATATGATTTGGGGATTGAGCTTAAATAACATTTCTTTTTTGGACGGGAGATTTGATTTTACCGGGAGGTGTAATTTTTCGAGGGTTGCTATTTACGAAATGGGAGTTTGACATTAAGTCTCATTGTGATTATTATTGAGCAGTAAAGGGTTTTTGCTGTTAAAAGTTAAAAGTTGGAGATTTTTACTGATTTTGTGGGTTGTCAGAACTTAAGAGAAAATTTTTTGGGTCTGGGTGTTACGTGATTCTTTTCTTTCTTGAGCTTGTACGAATTTTTCATTTTTTTTGTTTTTTTTTTTCTTGTGAGCACATTCGAGTTCGAAATGTGAGTGCAGAATTCCGTGGAGTTGCTGTGATTCTGAGTTGTGTGTGTGCCTGATGTGCGAGTTTGGAGATTGAATGGAGAACTTGATGTTTCTTTTTCTTAGAGAGTTGTGATAATGACTTATCATTTTAGTAGTCATATTTAAGGGAGTTAATTGGGAGACGTTCAGTTAGTATTTCTGACCTTTTTGAGATCATTGTTTGATAGAGGTAGTATGTTTGGGTTAATTTTCTTAGATTGACCAAAGACCTGACTGACATACTAACGCCCAAAAGTTCACCGACACCAGCAAGACGTCCACCAGCCGTGAGGTTGCTGCCATGTTGTCCATGGTGATTACAAGTATTTCCACGTGGGTGTTCGAGAGAATTCTACAGCGTGTTTTTTGGGGATCTACAAGAAGCCGTGAGAGTCTTCTACGATGAGGGAGGCATTCCGTCTTCCTACAGTTGCTACAGTCTACTGTCTGTTCAGCTACTTGCAGACAAGCGAAGAGGGATATTCAAGAATCCTAATGCAGAAAATATGGGAGAAAATGCGTTTTGTGTTATTGGGAGATTAAAGCGTGATAAGACTTTATTTTATAATGCCAGAGACGTGCAGTTTTTCTTATTTTATTTTAAGCCGGCCAATGTTTTATATTGTATAAGCAATTTTGCTAGGCGGGAGCTAGCATATAGGTGCGAGGCCGAGCAATCTGTAAGACATAGGGTTTTGATTATTATATATTGTTCGTGCATTCTCTGTAACCTGTGGAATGTTGGAGGGACAGTGCAGAGATAACGACCTGAGAGTAGCTGATCAATGAGTTTCTGGGGGATGGCGTGAGATAAAAGTGCTTAGTTCAGGAAGTCAATGTACGACAGTTTATGAACTCTTCCCAAAGTGCCTTTGTGAAACTAGATGCAGCTAGAACCGCGAGGCGCTAGCGAACTGTGTGTTCGTATGTGCGTGTGCACCTCTTTCTGTTAAAAGCGTTCATACCCAAGCCTATGGGAGGGATTTTGACAGAGGGCTTCGAGTCATAGGCAAAGATGCCGTGGCATTCGCCGGGGGGAGTTTTTTGACATAGTGTTTAGTGTCCGGTTGGGAATGGGTAAGTGTTACCTTTACTTTAGCCAAAGGGGTGGCTTGTTTGATATCTTGTAAGATGTTCCATTTTATTAACTTTGTCTTTAAACTTGTGTGTGTACTTACCAGAATGTGTTCTGTATCTTTGGCAGATGGTTCTGGATTTCAGTGGGACAGAGTTCCCAGGGAAAGGTGTGACCTTTTGGGTGACTTGACAATGAGTAGTTTTAAGTTAGTCTGTGAGACTGGATTACTTAGTTAACCGACTTAGTTGTTACTGTAAATAAACGTTATGTTATGATGCAACTCTCTCATTTTCATTACCTGTTAGAATGGAGAGAAAGAGTGGAGAGAGAGAGAGAAGGCGAGAGAGAGAGAGAGAGAGAGAGCCTGTGTGTATAACGGAGTTATGGGGTCTGCCTTCCGTTTCGTGTCCACGCTTGCCGTATAAAAACATGAGGGTTTCCCCATGTAATAGTGGTGGCATGGAGGGATAATTCCCCCATATTAATATATATATATATATTATCAGCGATATATTATTTATTTTGTAATAAAATTCACAATAATACAGCAGAATGACATATAAGAAAGTATAAGAATAAGTTGAAAGATGGCTAATAAAGAAACTTTAATAGATGGCTGATCAAAACTAATGAGTAAATGAAATAAAGCAAAATACAAAATTAAGGTCACAAAGACGGGTGGTACAAAAGAACAATAAATACACTAAGTCAATATACAAACCAGCAAAACGCAGACTAAGAACACAAAAGTGAGGTTACAGCTACATTTCTAGCCAAAGGAGGTGGTACCTTGGTAAAATAAAGAAATGTGGTTGCAGCCTCACTTTTGTGTTTTTAGTCTGCGTTTTGCTGGTTTGTATATTAACTTAATGTGTTTATTGTTCTTTCGTACCATCCGTCTTTGTGACCTTAATTTTGTATTTGCTTTATTTATTTTTATTTACTCATTTGTTTTGATTAGCCATCTAATAAAGGTTTTTTTTATTAGCCATCGTTTAACGTATTCTTATGATTTTTAATACATCATTTTGCTGTATTATTGTGAATTTTATTACAAGAATTATAATTTCATTCATTTTAATTTGTAGGTTGATACCGAGTGATAGTGCTCGAAACATGTCCTAATAAAGTACAAAATGCTGTTCTTGGTTTTGCCCTTGGTGTCCTTACTGATAGGAAGATGGCGCTTCCCTACTGTTGTTTCAGTTGCTTTACATACATACATACATACATACATACTTACATATATGCATATATATAATATATGTATGTGTGTGTGCGTGAGTATGTTCCAGCAAACTAGGTACACTCATGACTTACTATCAAGAAAACAATGCTGTAAGGGTAACACATCACTAGCATCAAAGGTCACCAAAGGTGTTGGGATTGGAAGGGCTTACCTGAAACTGGGCTGGGTCTGCCCGTACTCTTAATAATAAAATCAACTCTACAGGTTTATCATAGCTTATTTCAGTATACGTATCACTTACTATCTGGGAAAGTATCACTGGCACCGTAGGGTGTTAGGTGGGAAGGCAGTGACATGTAAAAATAACTGGAAACAGCAGATATTATTGTTTAATCCACAGTTTTCGAGGTCCCTGAGATGAACAGTTGAAAATCCAATGCTCTTCAAGTCCACATTCATCCCCGATGGGAAAGGGGGGTGAGAAAGGGTCAAATATAAAATGCTGGACAATGTTATTGAAATAACTATCTCAACAGGAGAAAGAGAGAGAGAAGAAGTTAGAGAGATAGAGCAGAAGGAGTGTTAAGGAAGAGAAAGAGGGAAAGAGTGAGGGAAGTTGGAGAGAGAGGAAGTAAAAGAAAGAGTAGAGGGGAGTGTTAGGGAGGAGAATGAGAGAGAGAGAAAGAGAGAGAGAGAGAGTTTTTGGTTGACATTCAGTTTTCCTGGGCAGTGCTTGATTTGTCAGCTTATATATATATATATATATATATATATATATATATATATATATATATATATACACATACATGCATACATACATACATATATACATACATACATACATACATAAGAAATCCTTACATGAAACTGAAAGAGGGAGGTATTACCAAGACTTTAAACTTTTACTCCAAAGTCATCCTCAGGGTACTTAGTTTTACGAAAACAACTTGCACAAGAGAGAATATGAGGTCACAGATAACAATAAAACAAATCAACAAGCTACTTAAGTATGTAAATAATCTTTGCTCAAAACAAAAATATACTTAGCAGAAATATGCAATTCCTACAAATTACAGTACAAAATTATCTTTTTGTAAATATCTAACAGCTTGTTAACTTTTGAATCAATAAGAATAAAGCTTTTCAACTTTTCGTCCATCTTAAAAAAGAACATATCTCAATGTTTTTAAATTACTAATTAGGCATCCTTAAAATTAACAATCTGACATGCACTGAAGACCTAAAAACTACTGTAGATGAGTTACAGTCTATAAGGTCTATAAGTGTGTAACGTGACAAAAGAAGGCATATATATATATATATATATATATATATATATATATATATATATATATATATACTATCTGCAGTATGACCCTCAAATATCAATTCAGGAATGCCGAAGACACATGGATGTTTTTTTTAAAAGATATATTCATTAAGAAACGTTTCGCAGCATGACTATGTGCATCATCAGTCTGAAAAATGACAAAATAATAACATTAAAATACTAAAAATACACTGGATTCTTAAAATGACAATTAAAAACATTAAAAGACTAAAAAAAGCAAAGCAAAGTAAAAACAACTGCTGTTACACCAACCTTCAGGTACATAGAAAGAAGATAGAATGACCAAAGAAAGAACAAGAACCTCCAAAGACGACTATGCCAGATATAGTTGAGCAGAGGAGCAGCCACCGTTTAACGATGGAACGAGTCTTTTAATATATAATGACTCTAAGGTCGTCAGATAATCTGCATCCTTAGAATACCCTGTTATGGAAAAATGCTGCTTCTTGACCTCAATTTTACAATTGATAGCATGATTTTTTATATTTGAATGTTCTGGTCTGCTCAATCTTTGTCCCGTTCTAAAACTCAACCCTAAGTGACTGTAATAACGCATCTGCAACAACCTTTTCGTTGATCCAATGTTTGACCAGAGAAACCAATGTATATTTAATTTTTCCAATTATGTACTGTCCAAAAGGGAAGAATTCTTACTGTCTTTCGGGCTTGATCTTTGTTTACCCTCCTATAGACCTGACTATGCCAGATTTTATTTCCCTTTGGAGGTGCTGTTTCAAAGACTTGTTAATTTGGATATGCAAAAAAACTTGAGTATTCTAAGGATGCAGATTATCGTTGATCCGATGTTTGACCAGAGAAATCAATGTATATTTTCAATTGTTTTTTCCAATTATGTACTGTCCAAAAGGGAAGAATTCTTACTGTCTTTCGGGCTTGATTTTTGTTTTACCCTCCTATAGACCTGACTATGCCAGATTTTATTTCCCTTTGGAGGGGCTGTTTCCAAAGACTTGTTAATTTGGATATGCAAAAAAACTGAGTAATTTACAACAAAAAATGGCTGCTCTTATACATAAGACTTATGCACAATTAAAGGTTACGTGGACTCCGTTTTTTAACAAAGAGGATTTGGAACTTTTGCTTTCACTTAGGAAAAACGTGATGACCTAGTGATCGCAAGCCAGACAAGGGCAAAGGAGTTGTGTTATTGAATAAGAATGATTATGTCAATAAGATTGAAGACATACTGTCGGACACTTCTAAGTTTATAGCTCACGGTGATCCTAATTTTTTAGACATTTATAAACGAGAGGATCGTATTAATAGGTTTTTAAGGAAATAAAAACTGACAACATTATTGATGATAAAACCTACAAAAAGCTGTATGTAAACCGGTTCTTCCTTCAGTATTATTGTATGGGGCTACCACAAAAATTCATAAAGATGGAATTCCTATAAGACCAATTATGGCAGCGTATAATAGCCCTTCTTTTTCTATTTCAAAATACTGGTGTCTCTCCTTAACGAGTATACTTCAAGTCAATTTATTTTAAAGAATGGTTATGAATTTCAAAATAAAACAAATCATTAGTCTTGGACGGTGACCTGTATATGTCAAGCTTTGATGTTGAGTCCTTTATTTACGAATGTTCCCTTTAAGCGAGACTATAGAGATTATTTTAAACAAGGTTTTCCCTAGATGGCAATTTTACATTTCCATGGTTTTACTAGGTCTCTTTTTAAACAACTTCTAGAACTTGCGGTGCAAGATTCTATGTTTATTTTTAATCAAAAATTGTACTCTCAGGTAGATGGTGTTGCTATGGGTTCTCCATTAGGACCTTTATTTGCGAATTTTTTTATGTCTTTTTTAGAACAAAATTTTTTTAGATTGTTGTCCGTCGTCTTTTAAACCATTGTTTTACAGAAGGTATGTAGATGATACCTTTGTTCTTTTTAAGTATCAGTGGCTGGCAGGCCACCCATTTTTAGATTTTATTAATGAGCAACACCCTAACATTAATTTTACTGTGGAATTGGAGAGAGATAATTGTTTACCGTTTTTAGATGTTTTAATCACGAGAGCTAATTCTGTTTTTACTACTGCCGTCTACAGAAGAAAACTTATACAGGTCTTGCAAATAATTTCTACAGTGCTTGCCAAACCAGTTTTAATGAATACCATCTATACTTTAGTATATAGGGCTCTTAGATACTCGTCCAGTTGGGCCATATTTCATAAGGAGATTGAATTTTTAACTACTTTCTTTCAACAAAATTCATTTCCCAAAGATCTAGTTTTTAGAACCGACAACAAACTTTTAACTAATCATTTCATCCTGCCACACCGGTTTTTAATGTTCCGAAAAAAAAAAAAACTTATGTATGCTTCAATCCCTTATATTTTTAACTCCAAATTTTCGCATAAACTGAAACAATTTATTGAAACTGAGATACCGTGCATTAATTTAAAATTTGCTATCAAATAATCCCAGCAAAATTGGCTCCTTGTTTGGCTTAAGGACCGTCTGCATCCCTTCATGAGATCCAATGTGGTCTATAAGTTTACTGCCCAGGATGCTCCTGGTACTTATATTGGATCAACGAAAAGGTTGTTGCAGATGCGTTATTACAGTCACTTAGGGTTGAGTTTAGAACGGGACAAAGATTGAGCAGACCAGAACATTCAAATATAAAAAATCATGCTATCAATTGTAAAATTGAGGTCAAGAAGCAGCATTTTTCCATAATAGGGTATTCTAAGGATGCAGATTATCTGACGACCTTAGAGTCATTATATATTAAAAGACTCGTTCCATCGTTAAATGGTGGCTGCTCCTCTGCTCAACTATATCTGGCATAGTCGTCTTTGGAGGTTCTTGTTCTTTCTTTGGTCATTCTATCTTCTTTCTATGTACCTGAAGGTTGGTTGTAACAGCAGTTGTTTTTACTTTGCTTTGCTTTTTTTAGTCTTTTAATGTTTTTAATTGTCATTTTAAGAATCCAGTGTATTTTAGTATTTTAATGTTATTATTTTGTCATTTTTCAGACTGATGATGCACATAGTCATGTGCGAAACGTTTCTTAATGAATATATCTTTTAAAAAAACATCCATGTGTCTTTCGGCATTCCTGAATTGATATATTATATATATATATATATATATATATATATATCTATATATATATCTATATATAGATATATATATATGCCTTCTTTTGTCACGTTACACACTTATAGACTTATAGACTGTAACTCATCTACAGTAGTTTTTAGGTCTTCAGTGCATGTCAGATTGTTAATTTTAAGGATGCCTAATTAGTTATTTTAAAAACATTGAGATATGTTCTTTTTAAAGAACATATATATATATATATATATATATATATATATATATATATTTATATATATATATATATATTATGTATATATATATACATTTATTTGTATATATATATATATATATATATATATATATATATATATATATATATATATACAGTCACCTCTCAGTTAATGCGAGGGTTGCATTCCTGGAGAGTCCGCATTAATTAAAAAACGTGTTATTTGAACATATTTTTCCTAAAATGAAAAATAACAGGAATAAGGGGGAGGGGGGGTTTTACATTCCTGGACTTAGGGAACTCTGTACTTCTTTTCTAAGTATAACAGAAATGGATAACAAAAAAAATCCGTTTGGCTTGGATTTTAACCATCGCACGATAGTAAACAATTATCGTAAAGTATGTCATAAATCGACTTTATGTTAGAATAGGATGATATATTTTTAGGTAATATTCTTTTCAACATTACTATATATCAAAGATCAGCAAGGTAATATGCTGTTAAATTGAAACCAAGTTGTAGCTGAAGATGAGAGAGCTGTTCAAGCTGCTAATGACAACAAATAATCTTACTGTTGTTTTCACGCCAAAAAAGATAAATAACGTAAAAATCGTATTACGATGAAATCAAGTGAAAATTGCGAACGGAATCACGCCTTTTTTTTATGCATTAAGTATGCTCCTAACGCAATCTGTTAACGAAAAAAATAATTTAGTTCACAACGAGACTTATTCAAGCTACATTTTGACTTAGAAAATTCATCGTATAATGGATAATTACCTTGTCGCACATGAGTTAAAGCATCTAGATATTCGTTTATACTAATTAGAAGCAAGAAAATTAGCACAGAAATGTGTTAAATACGGCAAAATAAAACTGGTATTCGCCATCAGGGGGGGATTTCTTAACCAAAACATTGACAGGTATGTTATTTTATAACCCAATAATATGAGCATGCATACAATATTATTGTGTACAAGTGGAGTAATGTATAACTTTTTAAAAGATTCATGAAAAAGATGCATATTTGTTACGTAGCCATCAGTAGGCTGACATCGCTCAATTTTACCGATGTCGGAACAAAGCTGATTCTCGTTAGTGTCCAATTTTTTCGCTCTATAATAAATAAACAAAAACCTTTCCCTTTATTGATAAACAAAAAAGTGTTTTACTTTATAATAACATACTGTTCTATGCCTTTGTTTATGTCGACGCCGTCGTCTGTAGCGCTGATGCGCTGGTGATTTGAAATCAACGCTCGACCACCAATTAGCGTTAAATCGAAATTTTCGCGTATTTTAAACATTTTACAATATTTTCCAACTCGCGTTGAATTGAAAACGGGTTAATTAAACCCACGTTAATTAAACACACACACACACATATATATGCATATTATATATATATAGATATATATATAAATAAAATATAGAGATATACATATATCGAATAGGATATATATATAGATAGATATATGATATATATTATATACATGATATCTATATGATATAGATGAGCTAGATATGATAGAGATATATCCCGTATATATTAGAGAGATTAGTATATAGGATATATAGATAAGATAGAGATATATTATATAGTTTATCGATGATTATTATATAGGATATCGATAGATAGATCCTATATATAGATATATGAGATAGATAGATAGATATAATATAGAAGATAGATAGTAGATATAGATATAGATAGATATCATATTATAGATATATTATATATATATGGATATATATATAGATATATATATAGAGATAATGTATAGGAAGATATATATAGTAGATATATAGATATATAGAGATAGATATATATATATATATATATAATTAGAGATTATATAGTATCTATATATATCTATATATATATATATTAGATATATATATATATATATATATATGATTTAATATATATATTAGATATATATATATATATATATATCTATATATGTATATATATATATATAAGATCTATATAGATATATATTATTATATATATACATATATATATCTCTAGATATTATATAGAGATTATATATACATATTATAATTATATATATATATATATAGATATGATTATATAATTATATTATATATACATATAGGTATATATATATATATAGGATATATATAGATAATATATATATAATAGATATATATATATATACATAATATATATAATATATATATATATATATATATATATATATATATATATATATTTACGTTTGAAGCCCGGCCTTAAGGGCCCAAATACGTAAAGGAAAATATTTGAGGGAAAATGCAGAATAAATTACTTGAAACCTACCTTAAAAGGATTTATTGTGTTAATTTACTCTAGAGGAGGCCGCCAGAAAACTCAGCTAATTACTTTACACACATTTATTTACAAGAGGCTGTTTAATGGCCTGGAGAAGGAGTAAATGCAGCTTGTCCGCACTGGGAACAATGTTATCTCTCACAAGGATATGATAGCTGGCTAAAATGAGATTCATGTAAAAGCTGGTTTTCAAAATTATTCATATTATCTTGCGGTAATGCAGTACTTGTTGGCGCGAAGACTTGGACACATGACTCAGCAAATCTGGAAGAAATCCATATAAGACATAAAATAATTAAAGAGTTCTTGCACAAGTTACAGTTACTCACTTTGTCTAACACACTGGGGAGGAACTCTGAGTGTTAAATGAAATATTCAATGACTTCATTTGACTGGGATGATCACAAAAGGGAGGCATGCGGCCATGTGGCAGTGAAAAGGAACAAAGGAATGTTCATTTGAGAATTAGGAGTTTGAATTTTGAAAATGGGGTGTAGTTACGACTAGGAGGTAAAGAACTGGCAATATGACTGATTCACAAGACGTACCTGGGTGCCATAGTAAGTGGGCCTTGGTAGAATGCGTCGTTGGCTTTGTCTCAGGCCTGGGCACGCCAGTAACGCCGTGGGAGGCCTAATGGGAAGGCTGTGACATCCGTCCGAGGTCACGGCTTGGAGCGGACTGGGAGCGACCGCATGGGTTAAGCATGGGTGTTGGGGGTCAGCTTATCCCCCTTTCTGGCTGCATCCTGGAAACAGAACATACGGCCAGCAAAGGGTTCACAGGAAAAAGGAGCTTAAGATGTAGGCCTAATAATAAGTACCTAGCCTAGCTACACACTTCCCTTTGGGATACGTCCCTAAGACAGACAAGAGTCTATTCCCCCTCTCTCAACAGGAAATTCCTATCTCTGGCTGGCGTTTTCCCCTTTGAAGTCAGCTGATTCGGGGAAAATGGCTGCTTTTCTAGCAATCAAAATATTTAACTAAATGCTGGGGTAGACGAGGAGATCAAATAAATGTAACTATATATATATATATATATAGATATATATATATATATATATATATTATAGTATCTATATATATATATATATATATATATATATATATATATATATATATATATATATATATATATATATGATATAGTATATCTATCTATATATATATCTATCTATCTATATAGATATATATATATATATATATATATATATGTATATATATATATATATATATATATATATATATATATATATATATATATATATATATATATATGCTTGATTTCCTTAAATTCGATTGGATTTTTGGTTATTATTCAATTTCTTAGTTTGGCAATACCTTCTGAATCTTCTACGAGCTCCCAAATTCAGTTTATGAAAAAAGAAAGAAGATTAACTCTGTTCCATTTACTTTGTTAATCTTCATTTCTTTAGCCATCAACTGAATTTGGAAGAACGTAAGCGATTCCGGAAGCATTGGTAAATTAATAACCTGATCAATAACCAAAAAGCCATGAGTTCAAAGGAGAAATTAATCTTCAATGAAAAACTAATAAGGAGATGGAATTATTCAAAGACAGAAAATATTCTAATGTAACATCCATCGCAATAACCCACCTGGAACCCTAAATGCTGAGCGAATTAAAGAAGAATCTCTTTGTAGTTTATACTGATTAAAAGCAAGTCCATTTCCTTATTAATAGTGGCAAATTGATATATAAGATCACCCTTTGTTTTATTCTTTCAGTGTTCGCTCTATGTTCCCAAAGAAGATGAAAAGGAGAAAGAAGACGAGAAGGAAGATAAAAAAAAACATGATGTTCATTACTCAAAGAAATAAAAAAAATTACATACATACATACACACACACACACACACACACACACACACACATATATATATATATGTATATATATATAGTATATATATATATAGATATATATATATATATACATACATACTGGACATCGTACGGTAGATAGCTTTAATTTCCTGTTTGAGTGAGTAAAGCCATACGGGCAAACTGCTAAAAGAAAGAGAGAGAGAGATAGAGAGAGAGATAGAGAGAGAGGTAAACTGAAAACTTCACTACTCCTCTGGGAACTTAGATAAACGCATCAGGTGATGAAAAGTCAGAATTGATGTGAGTGAGCTGGCTTTCCGTGAAACTTTAAATTACGCGTAGAAACGCAAGGAAGCATCCCCCTTCGACAAAATTTATATATATATATATATATATATACATATATATATATATATATATATATATATATATATATATATATATATATATAGATATATATATATATATATATATATATATGCTATGATAATTGAATGCAAATAATTCGCACCTTTTTTTTACGTGCCTTTTACTTTATTATGCTCAGTCACGAAAGCTGAATTAGTGTCTTTTGCCCCCGCACCGGTTTTCTGTACTAAGTGTTACCAGCTCATGAGTGTTCTTGTCTTGCTCTTCATGTTTAGCTCGTGTGTTGACTCGTCTCTTTCCGCTTATTACCTCGATCTGGCATATATTGTGGGAACCTCTTGGCTTTTTACACTCTTTGGTTTAACTTTTCGTTTGTGTCTGTCTATATGTTTGGGTCAAACCTTGTAAGTCAATTTTCCACCTATTCCCATCGTCCGATGGACTTCAAATTTTGCATGGTTACTCAATCCTGGTGACAATACAACCTTACATGATCAGAAGGTCCCCAACAGTGACCTCTAGTGACCCTACAGTGACCTCTCCCAGTATTTCAGGATTTGTATGGAGCTCCTCGGATTTTTCATTCCTTCTTTATCTAAGTAGAATAAGTTCAATTTTGTCAGCTACATTCTTAAATTGGTTACAATTTCAGTTAAAACAAAAAATCGTTAAATAAACTTTTTTTAATACGCTTTTATTAAAATGCACTAAAAAGTAAAATAAAAATTGTTTTTTGAGACACGAAGATTTTCTTACAATTAATAATGTCTACAGAAATAAAGGTGTGGTCACCAAATATGGAAGGAAATGCCAAAGAAAGAAATATATATTTTCATTTGTTGTAGCATTTCCTTCCATACTTTTATATTTGTAGACATGATTAATTCTTTTTTTTACTTCTTTATTGCATTTTTCATAAAAGAGCCTGTTTGAAAGTTTTTTTTATTATATTTTTTTTAACTTGATTTCTGTCTTGCTTTCTATCTGGATCAACACTTATAACTGAAAACAGTCGTGGCCTGTTTCATTTAGACCATTGTATTTGTAGTATGTTTAAGAATGACCTCAAAGATATAATTGCAGACTTAAAAACAAATTAGTTGCCTTAGAGATATTTTCGTTGTATATGTATGCTTAATATATTTTGTGAATAAATTTTTGTTTACCAAAGATCTGAATTGGTCAGCTGTCGCACTGTATAATCATTTAATTGTCTTGTCCCTGTGTTTAAGCAGTTGGACTTAATCTATTTGTTCTTAAGTTGTAACCATGTTTATGCTTGTTTGGAAAGGTTACTCAATCTCCAGGTGTGTCGGATTCTAGGTACTAATTCCCTTATAATCCCTATCTGTCAGTTATCCTACCTTTCCTGTACTGTCAATTTTTTTTCTTGTAAGTAAGTTTGTCTGCTGAGTAAAGTTACGTTGAGTCGAAAGATCTTGCAGAAAGTCCATTGTTTATTTTTCCTTCGTGGCTTATACCATTTTTATGGATTTATCACGTTCCAAACTTCCGTGATTCAGTATACACACACACACACCACACACACACACACACACATATACATACATATATATATATATATATATATATATATATATATAATATATAATGGATATCTGTGTGTGTATCTTCCAGCATAACTCTGAAATGCATTGAGTAATTTAAATCAAACTTAGTATACATATAACTTACTATGATGGGAGATGCAACACATGTACATCCATATATGTGTGTATATATATATATATATATATATATAGTCCTTCCACAATCCTCCTAGTGGTCCTATCCGCACTCTTATAAATAACTTTTCCTCCCTTGAAGTCGATGGCATGATCGGAATCCCAAGTATGCTTGGCAATGGCGCTGTAAACGTTGCCCAAACGGCAAGCAGCACATGTTCACGTTTCCTCTGGTCAGGGAACGACCGCTTTCACCAATACAGCATTTGTCACAATTTTTTACATCCTATAGCATAGACTCCAACATCGGTGTTTGGTTTTCTGCAAACTGTTTTTGATTAATTTTCTTTTTAAAGAGTATTAGGGTATGAAAAAACTACGCTATACCCATGTCTTTCTTTTCTAAGATTATTGGAAACTTTTTTTCAGGTCATGATTATAAGGAAGGGGAAGGCTAAAAAACAAATCTGACATTAAAATATCTAAGGCCGACAAGGGGGGATGTGTGGTGGTAGAGTAGGACAGATTACCTTATTAAGGCAGTTAGATTGCTCAGCGACGCTAATACTTACACCAAGATTTCTGTAGCTCCGTCCATTTCTGACATTCAGTCCACGTTTAACAAGAAAATTAAGGACATTATAAAAGGTAACATTACCAGAGAAATGAAAGAGGTTATTCTCAGTAAATTGACAAGAAAACTACCCTCGTTTAGTTATTTTTATGGTCTTCTAAAAATCTACAAGGAGGGCATCCCTTTGAGGCCCATTGTAGCAAATTGCAATACTCCTCAGGCTGATTTGACCTCTTGGTTGGCGGAGGTTTTGGGTGACTTAGTGGGTAATATATCTAGCTCCCATCTTAAAACATAATCTTGATTTCATGGATAGAATTATGGGTAAAAATTTGGATGGAATTATGTATAGTCTGGACATCGTCTCCTTATTCACTAATGTGCATCTTGATTTTGTTCTAGCTAATTTGGTCAAAATTGCGGAAGAAGGAAAATTCAGGCCACCTATTCATATTAATAAGTTTTGTGAGCTTATAAAGACGTGTGTAGAATCAACCATATTTGAGTTTGAAGGAGATTTCTATCAACAAAAAGCAGGGGTTGCTATGGGATCCTCGTTGTCGCCTGTTTTAGCTAATCTTTGTATGGAATTTTTTGAGATACTTTTTGTGGACAAACTTCCAGATGACTTGAAACCTTTTATATGGGTAAGATACGTTGACGATATTTTTATTGTTTTTAAGGACGATGCCGAAAGTTTTGATCAGCTTCTTTTACAAACTGAATAGTTTTTCTTCCATCCATCACGTTTACAGTGGGAAAGGGAAGTCGACAAGCGTCTGCATTTTTAGACTTGGTTGTTCACAGGGATGACGTAAATAAGTCTTTTAAATTCTCTGTTTTCAGGAAAAGTACTCACACAAATACGTACATACATTTTTATTCATATCATGACGAGAAAATCAAACGCAACGTTCTGGACGAATTTTTTTTGTTTTTTAGAAGCTTTTCGAGTTTGTGACACTAGTTTCATTGACAGGAAATTCAATTCTGACTACGAGTTTCAAAAAGTTATGTTACCCCATGTTTTTTTATCGACAGATGTCTTTTCTAGAGCCAGAAGGATGTTTTATAATCCAAGGGAACGCTGTTCGACTGCTAATTTTAAATGCCTTCCCCTTCCTTATAAATCATGACCTGAAAAAGTTTCCAATAAGCTTAGAAAAGAAAGACATGGGTATAGCGTAGTTTTTTCAATTACCCTAATACTCTTAAAAAAGAAAATTATCAAAAACAGTTGCAGAAAAACCAAACACCGATGTTGGAGTCTATGTTATAGGATGTAAAAATTGTGACAAATTACTATATTGGTGAAACGCGGTCGTTCCCTGGACCAGAGGAAACGTGAACATGTTGCAGCTTGCCGTTTGGGGCAACGTTTTACAGCGCCATTGCCAAGCATACTTGGGATTCCGATCATGCCATCGACTTCAAGGAAGTAAAAAGTGTATTTATAAGAGTTGCGGATAGGGACCACCCCTAGGAGGATTGTGGAGGAGCTCTCATCACTTTGAATGACACTTTTGAGGGAAAATACTGGGCATCCACAGAACAATTTACTTTTGAGTGAAGAAATTTGCAAAAGGGCCAGAATAAAGAACTTCAGAAATGTGTACAGCCTCCTTCAATCTGATAATGTAAATAAACATCCTTCGCCCGTTCCAGAGCCTAATCTACAAACTACCTTTTTGGTTAACGACCGTCAAGATGTCATTCAGGAAGAAGACCGGCGCTTTGTCCCGCCTCGTAGATTCACAGCGAATTATGGAAAGGCAAACGACCCAATGACTTGTTCGAATTTTTAACCTTGTTAATGTTCTTTGTCTGTTTGTTTATGTTTATTTGGAATTCTTCACCAATACCATGTCTCATTGCTTAGTGATCAAGTCCACAGGAGGATGGACGAAAAGCTTAAGCTTTGTATTAAAAACATATTATGTCTAGATAAACAAGGATATTACTGTGGATCCCTCTATTGATTTCTTAGAAGCACGATACAGTGTTTTTTATATTGCATATATGTAAAATATATATATATATATATATATATATATATATATATAGTATATATATATAAATAATATATATATAATACATATATATATGTATATATATATATATATAATATATATATATTATATATATATATATAATATATATATATATATATCGAGCTACAATGTCCTTTAATATCTAATTCGCTCTACCTCGGAATTAATAAATTTTCATATATGCGTTTAACCGAAGGGGAATTTTTTTTTTTCCCGATAATAGACTTGCCTGGACAAGGGCGCGAACCTATGATCCTTACAAATCCAGGAACGTCAGTGAAGCTTTATCCTACTACACCACCGCGGTGGTGTAGTAGGATAAAGCTTCACTGACGTTCCTGGATTTGTAAGGATCATAGTTCGCGCCCTTGTCCAGGCAAGTCTATTATCGAGAAAAAAATTCCCCTTCTGTTAAGCATATATGAAAAATATATTAATTCCGAGGTAGAGCAAATTAGATATTAGAGGACATTGTAGCTCGATATATGTATATGAATCACGAAATGTGATATTGACTTTTATATATATATATATATTAATATATATATATATAGATATATATATATAGATATTATATATATATAATATATATATATATATATATATATATATATATATATATATATATATATATATATATATATATATATATATATATCTATCTATATATATATATATATATATATATATATATATATATATATATATATATATATATATATATATATATATATATATATATATATATGTGTGTGTGTGTGTGTGTGTGTGTGGTGTGTGTGTGTTTGTATGTGTGTGTATATATATGTGTATATGATATATAATATATATATATATATATATATATATATATATATATATAATATATATATACACACACACACACACACACACACACACACGGCACCGGACGAGTCCCCAGACGGCAGTAAATGAAGACACCAGGGAATAGTTCAATTTCCATCCTTCCTGGGTCACCAGTGGAGAACTTACTGCAGCACCTACATATGCTTTGCATACATACTCTTGTAGGACATCTTATGTCCATATTTTACCAGTGATCTGTAACGCAGTAGGAAGTGTTCGAAATACATGGTTGCAACGTTCAAATAGTGTTGTAAGGGCCTTTTATCTCATCATGTATATATGTGATAGGGATTATAATTATTGATATTATTTAATAGCATAATGTGATGCGCTGTGTCCTTTTTGGAATGCATAGAGAACAGAGAACAGAGCCGAAGCAACGACCCGAGAAAAGCTGATAAATGATTTCTGGGTGGCGTGATATGAAAACTGCATAGTTAGGCGAGTCAATGTTTGTTCTGTAGTTATTTGAGTTCATGGGTCTTTTTCAAAGTGCCTTTGGGAAACTGGCTGCGACCAGTAATATGAGGCGTTAACGAAGTGTGCATTCGTATGTGCGTGTGGGCCTCTTCTATTCTTAATGGCGTCTTTACCCAAGTCTATGGGAAGACTTGCATAGAGATCCGAGGAAGAAAGGCAAAGCCACGATGGCGGATGCCAAAGTGTTTTTTGAACAGTGAGTGAGATATTCCGGCTGCAATGGACGGTTCTGGCAAAGGGGGGACCGAGAGTCCTAGATGGACAGAGAGTCCCAGATGGGAGAGACAATTGGTGTGACAAATTACTGTTTTGGACATTTTAATGTTGGGGGGTTAACTGAGTTAAGTTAGTCTGTGAAGACTTGATTTATTATCTTTCCATTGTTAATAAATAGTTATTTTTTATATAACTTTGCCTTTCATTTTGATTACCTGACAGAATGGAGAGAAAGAGGTGGAGAGAGAGAGAGATTGCGAGAGAGAGAGAAGTTGCCGAGAGAGACGAGAGAGAGAGAGAGAGGTCACGAGCCGTGATGGCTTGGAGAGAGAGAGAGAGAGAGAGAGAGAGAGAGAGAGAGAGAGATTGTGTGTCGGTTTGCCTGAGGCTCGGGGTTCCACGTTTACCAAATAAATAACGAGATTAATATCCCGTTAACAGGTGGTGGCGAGCGGTATAAGAGTTTTTTTTTTATGCCTGGGTACGCTAATGAAGACAGGTGACCAGTTAAACATAGAGGGGTTATGATCATGTCACAGTTTTGTTGGCTTAGCGATGGTTTTCGAACGACAAAGCCTTTTGTTAACACACACACACACACACGCACACACACACATTTATATATATGTATATATATATATTATATATATATATATATATATATATATATATATATATATGAGGGTAAGGCAATAAGTATCCGCACTCCATTTTTTTTATTTAATACAACAGCAATACAAAGTTTACAATGACATCATTTTTCAACATAGTCACCCTGCTTTTCAATGCACTTGGTCCATCGTTGCACTAGCTTTTCGATACCCTCAGAAAGAAACGTTTTCTGTTGAGTATTGAGCCAGGTTTGCACCGCTTCCTTCACCTGCTGATCGGTGGCGAAACGACGGCCTCTTAAGCATCTTTAAGTGGACCAAACAGATGGTAATCAGAGACGGGGCGAGATCAGGACTGTATGCAGGATGTTCCAACGCCTCGAATGAAGTTTGCAGGTTTCTTGAAGAGTACTAATGGTGTGGGCGGCGGTATGCGGACGGGCGTTGTCATGCAACAAAAGAACGCCTTCCGACAATAGTCAGCGTTTGTTGAGAATTGCCGGCTTCAACTTTGATAAGCATATCACTGTAGCGTTCACTGTTGACCCTGTTTCCAGGTAATGTTCCAGAATTGGCCCTCATGAGTTCCAAAAAACTGTACTGAAAGTCTTCTATGGATTTCAGCTACTGGTACACCTTCAGACCACAAAAAACGGATTACAGAGCGTTGTTCTTCTTTGGTGCAAATGGAGAGTGGTACATCAATTCTTACTTCTCAACAGCGCAGAGCGCACTGAAGTGGTAACAATTAGAATAAAAGTGCAGATACTTATTGACTTACCCTATATATATATATATATATATATATATATATATATATATATATATTTATATTATATATATACACACACACACACACACACACATATATATATATATATATATTATATATATATATTATCTAATATATATATATGTAAAGTTTTGTTTGATTTATTTTATAGATCCTTTATTTGTTTCTTGCTTTATTTATTTTTAGGGGTTTAGTCTCTCAAGGGTGTTTAAATGAGATGCAGTGCAAGTTTCTTCCTTCATTCGCAACTTGAACGAAACAGTAACAATTTAACAATCAGGACTACGAATTGAAAACGAAGTTTCTCTTGACCGCTACAGCTCTGGGAATCTGCTTCTTTCCGGGACGGCGGTTGTGCTGTTCTTTTTCGCTAATTCCCTTGTTTTTTCTCTCCTGCTCTGCTTCCTGAGTCTTCGATTTCCCTTTCAAGGCGGTACTTGCTTTTTTGTTCCTACCTGGTAATTGTGGTGATTCGTTGATGTTATCTAATCTCTGCCCTTTTGGGTGTGACTAATTGTTAATCCCTCCTTTTGATGGTGGAGCTGGTGAAATCACCGGAAGTCTTCAAGTTCCGGCGAAAGTTTAAAGGTTAAAACATAGATTAGAATTCCCTTCCCTGTTATGGCTTGACTATTCTCTCTCTCTCTCTCTCTCTCTCTCTCTCTCTCTCTATCTCTGTCTTGTTTCTTTCTCTTTTTTTATATTTACGCTATTCCTACTTGACATTCACCTACCAACATTGTCCTGAATGTTTTTTATATACGTAACAAAAATGGACAAAATAAGAATTGACAAATGCAAAGCATTGTTTCTCCAACTGTGGAGGAAAAGACATAAGTTTATCAAGATATCATTAAAAATAATCATAGTTAATGTAAAACATATCAAATTATAAGTGCATCAAATCATGAGCATAATAAATGATCACTCAGAACACTAACATATGAAAACAATATTATATAAGAAATAATGTGGATATTAATTGTCAATTATGGTTCATTTCTTTTTATTTCTGTCAGAGTCCCCTGTATCTTTTTGATAATGAAATGTGTCACTGTGATGATAAACAAAACAGTAGTGACTACTATTACCACATAGTTCAAGTTTTCAAGTTTCTTTAGTTCCAATTGAGACAATTTTAACTCTTCTCTTTCATATGTATGTGTAATTCTTATATGGCACATGCTTGTTAATTTATATTCAGTGAAAAGGTGTGGTTCATAATAAAATTGATTTGCTATGAGTAACTTACATGATGTTGAAAAAGACTTAACATTTTTAAACTTTAGTTTTTACTCATATTAGGACAAGTGACTGTGGATACAACAGTACGTAATGAGAATACATAAATATCCTTTTCCGTTATCATTGCTTCAAAAGTCTTATTAAATGGCTGTGAACACATATCTTTCTCTTGCTTCTGTTTTACATAATTACTTGAATACAAGGGTAAAAATTAGTATTTAAATACAGGTTGTCTAGGTTACAGATGAATTCTTTGTCCCTTAACATAACACATTCATTAAATTTTTTATCATTAAAGAATGAAATCATTGATGTATGTTCTTCTAATGAAAAATGTATATGAAGCCCCTTTCTAATAATAATTTAATTCTCAATTAGAATAGGAAATGGGTACAGTGACATTAGGAAATTTGTGGTCTTAGTGTTGAAAGGTATAACTAAGATAATCTTATTATCGAGTATTTTGTCACTTATTAAGTTACAATACATAAACATATCTTCTACTAATGGTGAACAATGCTTTTCAATTACATATAACTTAATAATGTCTTCTAATTCTTTTGGAGTGATTAGTGTTGGGCTCAAAATACCTTTGAAAGCAAGTAAGTAAGCATTGAGCATGTCTTTATGTTCCTGTAACATCACTTCACTTTCTAGTGGAAAGGTATTTAAAACTGGATATTTTCTAACTTATTCAGTTCCTTTTTTACATTCTGATTAACTCGATTTATAAAAACCTTAAATTTTTTTACTTCTGCCTTTTCATTGTAAGAGGCAACCACTTTATTTTCACTATATCCCTCGCAGATGCCCACTTTTCCAGTCTGTCTATTCTTTCCTTTTCTTGTTTTACATTTGCTTCTGTTGCTACACCGAAAGCTTGATTTAAAGCAATTCCAATGAAGGGTAAGAGAGATCTCTTTGACCTTGTGCTTAGCGTCCTTTCGTGTTGTGACTTAACTTTTCCAATAATGACAAATCACTGTTATTATTATTCTTCTGTAGAATTGATTTAATGCTACTTTGGAATTCTTTTAGTTCATTTTCACTCTTCAGAACTGTTGCTATATCTATACTTACCATTCCTAGGTCCTTTATCATTTGAGCTTTGCCATGTTTTTGCAACAAAGCACCCTTCCTCATCTCCACTTCTGAAGATATGAGTCCAATTATAACTAGTGCTATGATGAGCCGCATGTTTTTTAGAACTAGAAAACTTTAAAAAAATTTGTGACAAAATATCTATTTCAAAGTTCACATTTCGTAGAATTCTAATTTGCTTACCGCTATTCCTTTCATAACTCTATTTTGACCCTGAATCAGAGTTTCTGCAATGCCTAAATATCTGGTTAAAGTTTTTTTTTATCTAATATATTTACGGTACTACCTGAATCTATAAGTACAGTACATGTCTTCCCATTTATTGGAATCTTTACAATAGGCAGATCCTTTCTGTTTATTTCTTCTTCTTTCATGGAGAATACTAACTCTTTGCTATTTAAATAGGAAACTGCAGATGAACCTTCACTTCCTATTGTAGCTATTTCTTCTTTTTCTTCATCGTCTTGAAGGGATTCATTTATTTTCTTTCTTCTGTGAAGGGGTTAATTGTCCCTTTCTTGAGGACTTATTTGGGTTAGAGCGGCTTATTTCTACAACTACCTTATTGGTTTCCTTATTATTGAACCAACAGTTTCTAGTTAAATAGCCGACCATCTTGCAAACTGAACAGATTCTAGGCTTTCTGCACTCGTTAGTGGAATGATTTGTATACCCAGTTTTCGCATGCTGCCTTTGGTCTCGCTCCTTGAGCTGAATAGTTCACTTGACTTATTTGTGTTTGAAGAGTTACCAGGCTTATGTTATGGGTGGGCCATTCCTTGATTGATTCTGCCTTCCTTTCTGGTTCGGATTCCATTTTTTGTGTGTGTGTGTGTGTGTGTGTGTGTTTTTGGCATATTTCCCTTGAAAGGAAATTGATCGATTCCCTACTTGGCTGGAATTATCATAGTACTTACTATTCATTCTATATGAAGGATTGTTATTTATGCCTTTCGTTTCACTTTGTTTTTCTTTTATCACTACAAATTCCTTGGAAGGATTGATTTCTGTCTTCTGGATTTCTTGCCTCATCGTTTTTAATGTTTGAAGGCTTTCATTCTTTGGATCAATTTTAATTTTTCTGAAAGCCTGTTCCAAGTGACAAGTAGTTCAACACATATCTTAGACTAACTAAGTCCTTTTCATCATCACCGAACTGCGTCTTATCTCCTATGGTGATGAATGTTGTCTGTAAGTCTTCTGTTATTTTGTCTATGGCTTTTCAACATTTGAGTAAAGATTTGCTATGGATTCATATTGTGGGTTTTGGAATTTAGTAATATAATGTGTCAGCTTTACTTACGGGTTCCCCGAGCGATAAACAAATTGTTTTGAATTCATCATATTTAGTTAATTTGCTGAAACTAACAGAATTCAAAGTTTTATGTGCATCACCGCGTTCTGAACCAACGAGAAGCAAGACTTCATTAATCTTAGCTCTTTCATCAGTTATTCCACCTGAAGATATGCAGCTTCTGCATCAGCTAACCAATGATTCACTGCATAGGCTTCTAGCCTATTTTTGTCAGGATTGGTATCTTCTACTTGTCCATAGAAACGTGTGGCCTGTTATTACAGCTGCCTGATTCATTCTTCTATATCTAAATGTGTTAGTACTACTAGTATTATTACTATTACTATTATTAGTATTATTAGCACTGTTATGGTTATCGTTAGTTGTGTTATTTGGGTTAGTATTTCTCTGAGTCACTACGTATTGTAAAATTGGTACTGGGATTCGGCTACGTCTGTCTGGTGTCGGTCTTAAATTGTATGGGCTATCTCTGATAGTGTCCAGTAATTCTTTAAAGGCTTTCTGGATTTAACTAAAAAAAATGATTTACATATGATACTCATTATTACACACAGCATAAAAAATCAAATGAAATTGGGCACATCAGTATCACAGAAATCATACAAATAAGATGATACACAAACAGCAATATTCAAAATCATGTATCACCAACATAGTGTTAAGTAAAAATTAATAATAATAACAATTCCTATATATCAACATGTATTAAAAAAACTAATTAAACACGAAAATAATATATTTAGAGGGACCAATAAAATTTTTATACCCTTATTGAGAGAAAATTCAAAAAGTTTTATATTTTCTAAGAGAGAATAATCACATTTTTACGCACTCTTATAGAAAGAATAAAAAATTCAGTTTCATCACAACTTAAGTGTTTCAATGGTCATTCTGTTTTATTAGATTTCGATAAAACTTTTTTCGTTGCCGGCACTCAAATTCAACTGTTGTGTCAAAATCAATCTTGACTGACGCAGAGTTTTTCTCTGGTTTCGTTGTTCGGCAAGCATTCGCTGCTGCGTTCTTCCACTGTTAGGTCTTGCGCAGCGCACTCGTTCGCCGATGTTTTGCTGGTTTAGTACGTACGTTGTTGCTGCGCTGTTTAACACTCGTTCGCTGTATCCATGCACGTGTTCTATCTTGGGGAAACAATGTCTCTTCGTTGTGGGTTTTATAGCGCGACTGTTTTTATTGTCAATGTTATAATTCACTTCGCCGTCCGATAGTAAGTTCTGGTATGTCGATTCGTTTAGCCGTGTTTTATAAAATTCGTTGAAAACGTGTGTTTCTGTCTAACTTCACTGCACTGTTACGTCTTTGATCCGCTAACCGCTGCTACCATTTCGAAAAATTTTTGTTTGGTCTTCCTTCTTTGGCATTTTTTAAATTTCATAGATCCTTTGTCTTTTTTTGCTTGATTTATTAGTGGTATAGTCTCTCAGGAGTGTTTAAATGAGATGCAGTGCAAGTTTCTTCCTTCATTCACACTAGAACGATACAGTAAACATACTAAATTTAACAATCAGGACTACGAATTGAAAAACGAAGTTTCTCTTGGCCGCTACAGCTCTGGGAATCTGACTTCTTTCTGGGACGGCGGTTGTGCTGTTCTTTTTCTCTAATTCCCTTGTTTTTTTCTCCTGCTCTGCTTCCTGAGTCTTCGAGGTCCACCTTCAAGGCGGTACTTTGTTTTTGTTCCCACCTGGTACTTGTGGTGATTCGTTGATGTTATCTAATCACTGCC
>NC_061087.1:71631562-71664062 GCF_015104395.2 Macrobrachium nipponense | reverse complement strand
CGAACCACTGAAGATTTTCGGTCTTTGTAGTAGTAGTCCATGACCTGGTCACCCATGGTGAAGACCAAACATCTGGTGCAGTAGATACTAAGTTGTTTTCATTTATCACACTCAGTGTGAGTTTGGGAATTCTTTCGTCATGAACAGGTTCTGACTGACACCCTGACAAATTTATGTATTCCCACTTTCACCCACACATCTGTTATGATCTAACATGCCCAGCCTCATAGTCAATTACTAAAAACTGAAATTCCTCGCTAAAATAAACATGGTCTTTATCCAACGACGCCTTTTTAAATTACGGGGAAAGAACTTTTATCACTAGCTGACCACTCACATTTAACCCCTTAACTGATAAATACACCAACAAAACCCCCTAATGTTTATACAACTAATCTTTATCAAAATAAAACGTTCGACTCTTATTTCTGTTATGTTTCTCAAGATAAATTCTACCCCCTCTCTGCAATAACATGCCATCCAGAAAAAAACCTATATAACCAAACTACTAACACCACTTAATCCAAGTTACAGATTTCCCCCAAAGGTAGTTTGCATCACAGAAAATTTACCGCCACGAATAACCCTTTAAAATTCCTCACAATGAATCATCATCATCTAGGATTCCAGAAGGAAGAAAAAATTTTGCGAGTATCCAACTCCAAAAGAAAATATCCACAGTGGTCTCATCTGAGACACAACAGCCTTGTCAGCACCAGACTACCTGTTTATTCCAAACATCCGCAAGCAGCCACGTTCCCTTGTTTAACTAACCTCATAAACCCCGAAGTCATTATTAACCTCAAGATAATTCCTCACCAAAAACACAAATCTTCGTTAAGCCTCAGATACCACAGACAGAACCTGTTGCGGTTCTCCCCAATAAAATTGAATATCCTCTTATAACATATCTGTTAAAGGAGCTGCTATGATAGAAAACCCTTTACATACCTCCTAAAGAACCCCACCATTCCTAAGAATGACCTAATTTGCTTCTTTGTCTTAGGGACAGGAAAACCTGCAATTACTTTGACTTTATCGTCATTCACTCTAACTCCATCTTTAGATATGACATGACCTAAATATGCAATTTGCTTTTTCAAGAAGTCACACCCCTCTAACTTAATTTTCAACCCCACTAACCTGAGTCTCCTGAAAGGCATCCGCATAAACTTGAAGTGCCCCTTGGGCAATGAGAATGCGGTGAGTGTGTGACTCTCTTCACTAAGAGGAACCTGCAAAAGGTCTATTGAAGAATATATTCTACGTCTCCCAATTTCTACAAAAATGTCTGTTATGCAAGCGACCGGATACAGTCAGGAATTGTTTTTTCATTCAATCTGCAGAGTCCACCCATACCTGGAGAGAGCCATCCTTCTTAGGCACCGCCAACAAGGGAAAGTTGTACAGGGACGCACTGGGTCTAATAAATCCTTCCTCGTCCCATTTATTAACCTCTTTCTATACCTGTTCCCTGATTTTATAGGGTATACGGTATGCAGGAATGAAAATGAGTTTGATCCCCTCTTCTAGATTCACCTTATGTTCTAATATTTCAAACTTATCCCTAAATTCAGCCAAAACTTCACTTATCGCTTCTATATACTCCTTGCTGTCTGCGTTAGCTAAATGTTCCCTAAAAATTTTCTTCGTTCTTTGCATTTCCGCCCCTGAAAACTTAGTTTTTTCCTCTACAATAGCCACTGAACCACAATCTCTACTCCAATCTTGGTGGTCTACCATTTTCGTATTCTTCTGATATTTCATAACTGTATTATCAAAATTCAATAATTCTATCCAAAAATCCCCTGTATTTAATACCTTCTTCACTGATATAGTGTTAATGACACCTCTTAATTTCTCACTGCCCTCCATTATACATACCTCCTTGGGCATTTTCACTTCCCTCGGCTTGACATTCATCATATTCCTCGTACCTGGATTTTAAATAACATCCTCAGATAAAACCGCCTTATATTTTTGGTCATTATACATAGCATTCTCATATTCCACATCCACATGAATATCACCCTAATTTATGTAAGTATCCCCCATTCCATCAACCATAATCCCAATGTATCAGTATCACCACTGTTATCAATATCACTATTATTAGCCATACCACCATTATTATCCCTGCCAAAATTACCTCTTGTATCCCAATATCACCATTATAGCCATTATTATCACCGGCGTGATCACTAGGGATCCCCATCAACACCGCTGTAATCACCAATATACCCATTAACACCGCCCTGATCACCAATATCCCGATTAACGCCGTCGTGATCACTAATATCCTCATTAACACTGCCGTGATCACCAATATCCCTATTAGCACCACCACCCTGATTACTAATAGCCTCATTAATACCGCCGTGATCACTTATATTATTATCACCAATATTCCCCATATTAACCTCAGTATCTTTATTTACCCAGTTCCATTTATACCAACATGTGGAATAAAAACACCTGGTATCCCAACCATTATGCCACTAACACCTGTAAAGACCGAACGAGCGTACATCATCTCTCAATACTCCACAACCGGAGAGTGTATACCTGAGTTGGTTAAAGATGTTCAGTTTGAAATATTAATGTAAGCTTCCACATCCTCTTCCCTGCTATATACCGTTTTATTTACGATGAGACTTTTACATTAACAAATGTCATGTTTTTAATACACCAACACAAACACACACACCAACACACACGCACACGCACACACTATATATATATACATATATATATATATATATATATATATATATATATATATATATATATATATATATATATATATATATATATATATATATATATATATATATATATATATATATATATATATATATATATATATATATATATATATATATATATATATATATATATATATATATATATATATATATATATATATATATATATATATAGATGTGTGTGTGCGTGTGTGTTGTGTGTGTTATTAAAACACGACATTTGTTGATGTAAACAAATATATATATATATATATATATATATATATATATATATATATATATATATATATATATATATATATATATATATATATATATATATATATATATATATATATATATATATATATATATATATATATTTATTACATTGGTCTGATGGACTGCTGTTTAATTAAGGAGAAAAATCCTAAACTAGTAACCTGATCTACCTTTGATGCTCTCAGCAACCTGCCATCTTCGTAACTAAAATCAGTAATTGAATCTGGGCTAATTCAAACTCTTGAGATGCCAAAAATAGAATCTTTATTTCCCCGAAAAGAGCTAACATGAAAATTAAAGAGAATGGATTTAAAATCCCGAAAATCATTAAGACACCATTACTAAAATGGTCACATTCTATTCTCCTGTTAAAAGAAACCCCAACAGTCTTTCAGATAAATGTCGAATAGAGAATTCATTTTCGGTAGTGACAAACCAAATCACAGTTGTCAAATACCAAGTTAATAAAGATAATGTACTGCACTTCAAATCCCCTCACGATGTTCCAAAGTTTTTCCACAGTCTTTTGTTTCATGTTACCTTTTGGATGGACCTTCTTAGCACCACCTTGGCTTTCCAAAGATTCTAGCGACCACCACTAGAGTTCGTCGTCTAATTCCCCTGTACGAATTTACGCACGCTAATGGACACACTAACGTGTGCACGCTATTCTACTCACGCTTCTGATGTACGTGTGTTCCCACGCATCATAAATCTACGGGGGACAGGATCAGTGGCGATTCTACCACTCAAAAAGTTGGGGGGCAACTCTGGGGCAAAGATGATTGTCGGATGGGCATCATAGGAAAGGTGACTGTAAAAATAATTACAATTTTGGAAACAGTTTGAAACACATGGAGGAATGAATTTGACTAAAGGTAAAGGTTCATATAGAATTTTGTTTGATTCCTAAGCAAAACAGCTGTAAAGCATCCATCTGATTTTTTACCTGACTTGCATGATTTGAAAATTTAACATTCAAAACTGTATACAGTTCCAAGCAATACGCAAACATTAAAGAATGGATAGTATGTATAAATATATTACACATTTGAACCAAATAAAGAAATGAACAGATATACTATATGAAATGAACAGATATACATGAGGCATGTCTTGACAATTCTGAAAAGGTTCAGTTTGACATTCGAAACTATATACGATCCCAAATCAATATGCAAATTATTAAAGAATGTTAAGTTTGTGTAATACACATTTGCACATCTTAAAGAAGAGTATTAACTAATGAAATGAACAGACAGATATGGACCATGTAATGACCACTCTGAAAATGCTGGTTTGACATTCAAAACTAAATACAATCCCAAACAATATGCAATTATTAAATAATGGCAAGTTTGTATAATGCACATTTGAACAAAGTAAGGAAAGGTATTAATTAATGAAATGAACTGACAGATATGAGGCTTATCATGAAAATTCTCAAAATGTTGTTTCGACATCAAAACTATATACAATTCATAACAATATGTAATTATTAAAGAATGGTAAGTTTTTATAATACACATTTGAACACAAAACAGATATGGACCATGTCGGGACAGTTCCCAAAATGTTAAGTGCAGTTTGATTCTACGATTATCATGTCGGCTTTCAAATTCATCTACAAAACTATCTAAGTCAATACTCTCAGCCCATTTACTTTGAACTGATAATAATGTAGTGTTACTTAGTCTCTCACTAGTCATTGAATTTCTAAGAAATGTTTTTACTATTTTCATTTTGGACAAACTTCTTTCACAAGAAGCACCAGTAACAGGAAGTCTTACAGCTATCAGTAGTAACATGTATAAGCAATCAAAAACAGATTTATATGGATGAATAAATGACAAAAACTCCACCAATGATGTAGGTGGCTGAGGTTCTTTCTGGAGCAGTTTCTTAACCAAAGGTAGATCGTGTTTTAAATCACTTTCATTAATTTAATATGATAAAGCAAATGACTTCAAGTCACCCTCATGTAAGAACGTCAGTCCTGCAGGACAGAGAGCTGAAATGCCCCAGAAGATCACTGAATCTTTGGAAAAACGACGATCTAATTCACTATTTAAACAGTCGAGTACTTCACAGAAGATTGTGACATGTTGTGCATGACTTGGCTCTACAACTCTCTGGCCAGTTGTTTCCAGCATGATAAAATCACGGAGCCGTCGAGGTTTTCTTGAACGTTTCCTTATCACTGTTGGTGAAATCTCACATATTTTACAGAGTTCGTCAACTCTGTTAGAGTAATTCTCAATCAAGTTGGAGTTTCTTACATCAGCTAAATCTTCACGATGACAAGAAATAAGTTTAGCTGCTTTTCCAAGGTCTGCCTGTTTGCCCTACAGCTGCTGAGATACTTTATTTATTTTTCCCAGAATTTCAGAGAAAAACTGCAATAAACAAACAAATTCTGCATCCATCTGAGCAGGTGAACCAGCAGATACAGCTCGAGCTCCAGTATCATCTGCAGAAGTCTCCATCAAAAGTCTTATAATACATTCCAGACATAATAAAGCATTTTCACAGGAGGTAGCCCGGCACCACCAGCGAGTATCATTGAGATGCTGAAGTTCTCGAATTTGTTCTTCAGGAAACATTTCACGCTGTATAGAAAGTAACTTCTCATGAACCACTGCCTTACTTGTAAAGATATAGACTTCTTCAAGAAGACTAAAAAATTTAGATGCTTATGGTACATTCTTTGCAACACTTGTCAAAACCAAATTGAGCTTATGACCATAACAATGAACATAATAAACAAAAGGTGCTTTCTGTTTTATACGTTGCTGAACGCCACTAATTCCTCCACTCATAACTGATGCTCCATCAATTCCCAAGCCAACAAGAGAAGATTATCTAAGCAACAAGAGAAAATAATCTAAGCCTAATTTTTCTAAAGTTTTCAGCATTATGTCTGTGATATATGCAGCATCCAATGAAGACATAGGAGTGAATTAAATAAAACATTTCTGAATACAGTGTGAGATTTCATCATAAAATCTTACTAACTACTACTGCTAATTGCTTAGTTTTGCTCACATCCTTGGCTTCATTGGCTTGAACAGAAAATTAGTGGCAGGATTTTGTTTTCAGGTATTTCTTCCCTCACAGTTGATGCAAATGTATCAGTCATCTCATTTTGTATTGCAGAACTGGTGTACTTCTCATTTTTTGGACCACTTTTGACACATTCCGTTGTAACACGATCATGTTTGACAAGGAATCTAAGAAGTTTACAGATATTTCCTGGATTTTGTTCATCGTCACCTTCTCTGTGCTATATTTTGTGTTACTGTCAGGAGTATAATCTCACCCCGAGTTTTTATGTAATGACGATTTTCATGGACTTTTTTCTGATAGCCCTCACTTATACTCTGTTTAACGGTTGTTTTATCAGTTTTATTGTGTTGGTAGTCAATCCCTGCAGTATAGGAGGATTTGTGGATATATGTACTCAAGTGCTTTGCAATGGCCCCAGCTTTTCCTAGTGCCCTTTTCCATCGTCTAAAGCCACTCTTTACAAATGCATCGTCTGCATTGCCGTAAGTTGATACAAAGTGCCTACAAGCAAAACAGAACATTGCATCACGTTCTTGAGAGTACTCAGCCCAATCATATTTATCAAAGCAAGCACCAACAAATGACTGAGCAGTGGTATTTCCTTCACTATGCTTAGGATACTCCTTTAAACATGGTTGAACATGTTTAGAACTAGCAGAGATAGATATATCAGCTGGTGCAATGTCTTCCTTCTTTTTCTGTATCTGAGATGGCAATACACTATGCTCTGTGACCTTTGCAGTAGTGTCAGCATCAGAATCCCCTTTTGACTTTTTTGTCGAAGACAAAAAAGTAGACATCTGTAACAAAATTTTACCTTATAGTTCAACTTGACTGAATACAAACTCAAATAGGTTTCATCATGAAATTGATAAAAGCAAAAGAATAACTATAAGGCAAAAGAAAAGATTGATTGATTTTTCCCCAAAACGTAAATGTTGAGGATTTGACTAGTCCGTAAACGGTAATAATATATATTTATTAAGAAATATCGTTTTATTGTTTGTTTGTTTATATATGCAATTTTTATATTGTTAGGAACCGACTGGACATTCCCCTTATATTTGGAGAACTCTGCCAGATTATGCAATCTGGACCTTGATCTTGATTAGCCTATGATAGGCTAAAGTTAGCCTAGGCTAATTAGGAAGGCTAAGCTGTACAGTATTATGTGTATAATGATAATTAATGAATCATAATACGCCTACCTATTTCCAGAATGTCTTCTGTAACAGTAACATATGCAACAGATATCTCTTAGGCAGCCTAAGCTAAATGTTTACTTCTTGGCCAAATATCAAAACATATATATGTTTACAAACAAGCAAGGAACTCAGAAAGGATCCGAAACTTCCTTGTATTTGCTGATGCACTTCAGACTTGAAAAAGCCACAGAGCTATAAATAAAAAACTCTAATCTACTATAAACATTGCTCGGGACTGTCGAAATGTATGTTAGGTACAATTACTAATATCGATTACTTTACGCAATGGTACATGGGGGAAGCAGTTATGCTGGAAACAGGCCTTTGTAATTTTTACATTTAGCTTGGAGTTTCACCTACACTTTCATGACATGCTCCAGCGAATACAGTTACTGTGGTAACTGTGCGGTGTTGAAGTCGAATAATCAAAATACCGTAATTTCTTATTTCTTAATAGATATATATTTATCTTTATTTGATGTGATGTATGAATTATAGATACAAAATACATCAGAATGGAGAGTTTTGTCAATTTGATATGCAGCATAAGTGAGTAACATTCATACGCGATCTGGTTGTCTCTCTGTGATTTAAGTTTTGGATTTCCTGTTTCCTGATATTCACTGATTCACTCAATATGAGTGTTAGCAATATAACCAAATCATGTTGTGTGACTAATTAGTGGCTATTGTTATATTCAATAATGATTCATTTTTAATACACAATATTTCATTAAAAAAGTGGGGGTGGGGGGGGGGGGGGGGGGGAGGGGGGGGGGGCAAACCAGGGGCATGGCCAAAATCTGGGAGGGCAGCTGGCCTTCCAAGGGCCCCTCAGAATCGCCACTGGACAGGATATTTCTTATTAAGGTCAACTAAAGCATTTAGTAAAACGCTTTTTAAACATATGAATTTATCAAAAGCAACTATGAAGTCCAGGTTATTTTTACGGTCTGGCATAAGGGCAAAGGATAAGCCTAGATTTACGACTAAGTGTTGGTTTACAGTAAGGGGGGTGTTAGATAAATTTAAATCTTTATCTTGTTGCTCAAGATTATTCCAGGTGCTATTGTTTATTAAGTTATTTAACTTACGAGAAAGTCGTTGTTTGAAAATGAGTTGTGAATATTATAGGTAGCAATGTAGGAACAAAATGAAACCAGATACCTGTATATGTGGTCTGTTGTGAGGAGACAAATATTAAACTGGGTTGCATATATCACTCTTGTGTAGTAAAAAGATGTGTTTCGTGTTTTTAATTTTTTCCTCCAGGAAAATCTTGTGTGAGAGTGGGATGAGGTCTGATTGCAGAGTCCATCTCCGGAATAGTACATTTTTGGAAGTACTTGTTCCTTGAGGCATTGTTCTAAAAAGTGTTTTTGATTTTTCAGCCAGTGTAGTCTATTCAGTTTTCTGAAACTTGAGAAAAAGGAATTTTAACTAATTCATCAGCAGCTTTCGTCTTTCAGGTATCCTGACCATATAATTAAGAAAGTGATTTATAAAGCAAACAATTTTTTACTGACCCCCTCAAGACAAGACCAGAGAGAAACCCAGCAACAATACAATAAAAATCCCATGACTGGATAGGATTAATACAGTGACCTAGACCCTAGGATAATCTAACCCTTTTGACTTTACTTATCCACTTACCCTAGCCAAATCCTTGATTAACGTCCAACAAAAGACAATCCCCAGAGACACAGGAGTATACAAGATCCCATGCCTGGACTGTGACAAGCCTTACATTGGTTTCACAGGAAAATCACTTCCCCAGAGAATAAAGCATAAACACTCAGTTAGGTATGGACAACAGAGCTCAGCTATTTTTAACCATATAATTAACAACATCGGCAGAATAAACTGAAATTTGTCATGTATAGTTTATATCAGCAAATGTCGGTACAAAAGCCAGATGACAGAGTCAGCCTTGATTAAACAAAGACAGGTAATGAACGTCTCAAAGGGCGCCTGGTATTCTGATATCATAGATAAAACCTTCCTTCAACCAACGCTTAAGAAGATTAAAGAGGAATTATCAGTGGAGGTGGCTTAAAACAGCTATCTGTGGATGGATTCTCATGGTATAAATGCTGCCTTTTCTGTAACTTTTCTCATTCACTGCATATTTGAAGAGAGAGACACAGCAGTGTCTGAAATATAGTACTTACTTTCTATATTTTGGCTTTTTTATGAGCTCCTTTTGTTTTATGCAATATATATATATATATATATATATATATATATATATATATATATATATATATATATATATATATATATATAAAGGTTTTTGCCACGAAGGGAAAAAAAAATGAAAATACGAGTTGGCCGATTACTTTTCGGTCCTCAGTAAAGGGTCCGAATAGGACCAAAAGTACTCGGCCAACTCATTTCTTCCTTTTTTTTTTTTTTTATCCTTCGTGGCAAAAAACCTTATTTATACATAGCATCACGTTTGATATAATTCGTGATCAAGTTATTCATATATATATATATTTATATATATACATATTGTATATATATATGTATATAATATATGTATATATACATATATATATATATATAATATATATATATATATATGCATACAATTTATATGGTATATATATATATATATATATATTTATATATATGTATAATATGTATATATGTATATATAGATATATGATATATATATATATATATGCATATATTTATATGTATATATATTATATATATTATATAGATATATATATATTTATATAATGTATATATGTATATATGTATATATATATATATATATATATATATATATATATATATATATTATATTTATATATATATATATATATATATATATATAGATATATATATATATATATATATATATATATTTATATATATATATACTATATATATATATATATTTAATATATATATATATATATATATATATATATATATATATATATATATATATATATATATATACACTTAGTACTTATCTGTGTGAGGGTAGTCTCTGTCTATTTCTCTGCACTCCTATGTGTGCATAAATGACACTTGATTACCCGTAAATAGATTAGCCTTTCTAAGTCTTCTTCTCCCTCCGGGATTAAACACTCTCCCCATGAGTATGTAATACATGTGGTACCAACATGCAATCGAAAATTTAAAGATAATAATAATGTTTGGGAAGCTTTAAGGTGCCTAGTGCGATCAAAAGTAGAGATTTTGATAATTATTTTGAATGGAAGTTGACTCTCTGATGAATATTATATCATTGAATAACCTGAACTTGGAGACTATTTTGTTGGATTGGTAATTCTAAAGCATATTCCACTCTAAGGTTTCTTACAATATTCATATATAGATGCTTTTTCTATGGTTCTATGCATTTTTTCGGATAACATTCAATTGTGTATGGGTTCCTGGGCAGGTTGTCCCAATCAGCGTCAAACAACGAGAGACAATCAGCGAATATGTAATTTTCCCTTATTACACAATATCCTACATTTCTAAAGTTGGTATTTTTGTCATTTTCTCCAAATGAGAATTATTCTGTAATTCACAATATTTTTACTTGAAATGCGTTTATTCTGGATAATAGAAAATAATGTGTTAGTCACTGATATAAGGGAAGCTTAATTAATTAGTATTCCGACTTCATCGACTTTTTGGAGCACCAGTTGAAAGCCTGACTGGGCCAGAACCCACCTTTGCTGATAGCGGATTTTTTCAAAGAGAACATACTTGATTTTGTAAAATAAGATGGTTCTGAAAGGACCCTGGGTAATGGACAAACGAAGCGGAGAACATTAAACTGCACTAAATGAATATAAAGGAGAAATTTATTTTGACAGAAAATTATGTCAAAGAGAAATATAAAGTTACAACGAAATGGAATTAAGCACAGGCATGCAACCACCGAATGCATGTCTAACGCAATGCCCTTTCCTAAAAAAATAACCCAATTTAAAACATTTGCATTAATTTCAATGAAAGCAAGAGGATTTCTAATTCATCCTAGAAAATGAGAAAAGGATGAAATCAGATCCTCTATTTATTGTGGATATATATATATATATATATATATATATATATATATATATATATATATATATATATATATATATATATATATATATATATATATATATATATATATGGAGCTGGTTGTAGTCCTCTCATACTAGTGTTGAGCGGCATAGAAGCATCATTATTTCTCAGTGATGACTATAATTTCCTAGTGCATACTAACCAAAACTAATGGGTCTTAGATATGACAGTGCAACGATCGGACACTCATTTAATAAGTAATATTTCCTTAGATTATTTTCCTTTTCTCGTTGCGATTTTAATTGAAAAATATTTTTTTACTTAAAATCTTGCCTCTATTTTTCTAATGTTTGTACGAGACTACTGTCCTGTATGGTATGTACAACACATAGGTGGTTTTAGGTGTCTGAGTCGTGGTGGTAGTTTTCAAGTTAAAGGAGAAGATATTTGGTAAATGCTAAGTAAAGAGAATAAAATTACCCACAATTTTAAACACTTGTTCATCTATTGTTAATGGTCATTTTTCGCAAAGGGTTGATTCATGGGTCATTCACGTATAACACAACTTCGAGAAGCAAAAGCATTTCTCGACTATGCTAAGGGAATATAGGCAATTGGATTAGAACTTTTACTTACAGGTCTTGTGATTCTTGGGATAATTTTGAATTAATTAGAGAAGAGGTCTGTGGAACGCAGGCAGACTTACATGAAGTGTTAGCTTTAAGAATTATGCTGAAGCTAATAGATAGGAAGGGCCATTCTTTGACTGAGTTTTATGCTTTTGTTTCAGATAAGTTGTGGATGGAAAGCTAAATAAGTGAATTCAAGTTGAGCTAAGGATGGGAAACTCTCTATCACGTTGTTTTGGAGACACGAAAGATTTGAGGTTGTCTGTACAGGTCTGACCCTTCCCTTTTAGAATTCAACCCGGTACTGCGGCATAAAACGCGAAATAGCATATCAATTAAATATCATGGATTGCTTTTTGACAAATCTTGATTTGACAAGTTTTTTTCTTTAATTTGGTTCGTAAATCTGACGACTTTTGAGTATGAAAGATTTCAATTATAGACCTCTCAATGAATACTGCCAGATATTGCAGTAGACATTCACGTGTATATCGTCATCTTCAAATTAGAAAAGAGCAGCTAATATTCCCATTGCGAATGCATATCATTATTTTTTCCGTCTCTCTATAATATTTTCCCACCATCCTTTCTATGAAGATTTTCAACCGAGTCTTGGGCACAGTCGGTCAGGTTAGGTTTATTGGTATAGGAGCTTTAATTCTGTATGTAAAAGGACTCCATGATCCGGATGATGGCCTCAGCAGTTCAGACGGGAAGGCTTTTCACCAGCATCATAAATGCTCTACTCTGAGATATGTTTTATGACTCCCAACTTCATGGCGAACAGTCTCATATCCAGGCAAGACTGCCAGGTTTTAGAATGCCTATTGATGTGGAAAATGGTCAGGTTCAGTATCGTGCCCTTCATATTTTGTGCAGAAGTTTTGCACTATAATGTGGTAGCCGAGACGCTATTAAGTCAGAGGAGGTCAAGGTGTTAAGTTATAAAATTTTGATGACATAATGACACCGAAGAAAAGACGTAACTTTCCTTGCTTTTTTATTTATTCTTCTTCCCTCTTTCCCTTTCTGGTCCAAAGGCGGATCTCAGGAATAGTTAAAATTTAATTTGACTTTATTAGAAGTCCGGGAAGATGCATAGGAGAGTATTGAAAATTACCAGCTTGAATAATATAATATATATAGATATATATTTTATTATATATATATATATATATATATATATATATATATATATATATATATATATATATACATATATATATATATATATATATATATATATATATATTATATATACAGTTCACAGTGGATTTTCAGTTTGTTCACGAGTTTTGTATATATTTTTATATATTAAACTCATGAACAAACTGAAAATCCATTGTGAACTGTCCCTCTTATCTAGCGACCGAAATGGCACGTACGAATGATGCAGGATTCTGTACATCAATTAAAAAGATAACAGTTTTTCACATCTAAGCTTTTAAAATTATGTGTTATGAATTGATCAGTTTTTCTTAGGGATAATATATATATATATATATATATATATATTCATATGGTGGAGATGAAACTATAGTACTACTTTAAATAATGACTTCAGTACGATCGGAATTGCATAACAGATTCGAAATCAACTTTAAATTCCTCTTGAAAGCTGTGTGGATATGGTAATTGTGACCCTACTCTTAACTTCAAAATGATATAGGTTCGAATCACGTTCAGAGTTGAATGACCTATTACACATAATTCCTTGTAGATGTGAGTTGAGTTATTCCAAGGTAAAGTCACTTCATAAATAAAAAAAAGTTAAGGCAGACAAAGACAGCCAAAAAATAAAAGTTACGGTCCCACTCCATATCAAAGATCACAGGCGGCGGACGACTATCGACCTAAGCACTGTATAAATGGTAAACACCAAAGCAATCAATAGGCTTAGAGAATAAAAGTAAAACGAAGGGATTTGTGTGAACATAGTGCTGAACTTTTCTTCAGCAGTTAAAGAGAAATAAAAGATTTATAACAGATCATTAACATGCAGACTCTTACACCGGCTAATACAAACTGTTTCAGTTACAGAAAGGCCTATCTAGTGAAGGTCCTTTGTCTTACTTAAACATGGTCGAGAAGACATATAAATCTATGTAAATTGATTTGTTTATTATTAAAAAACAAAAAGAAAATAACCAGCTTCCCACTTTTTTATAAAAGAGCCCACGAATGAGAGACAGACATCAACCATGAAAGAAGTAAGGATTTCCGTGAGTGAGATTGTGTATGTATGTCCCAGAGAGAGAGAGAGAGAGAGAGAGAGAGAGGTTGCTGTGCAACGCTAATTGAGCTTTCGTAAATGGCGCCCACTTTGATCCCAAACGTCAGGGCAGCCATCAGGAAAATGAGAGAGACAGAGAGAGAGAGAGAGAGCCACTCGGCACTCGGTTCTGTCTATTGCCCTCCACCATGTTATTTGACGATCTGTAATCCCATAATAAAAAAAATCAGGTGATATATTTAAAAATTTAGAGTGTGAATAATTCTACTATACAGAGCTCACGCAAAATTTTTATCTGGCAGTGTTAGCTAGTTACCGGGAGTGTTGGCTGATTATCTCTAAGATATGCCAGCATACTTTTATTTAACATGGAAAATAAAAACTAACTTTGGGGGACCTTGTCGAGTTATGTTTGAGCTAGTGACACGACAGTAGGACAAATCTTTTAATCTGACCTGACAATTCACAAGTAAGCAGCCATAAATTGCCACATTCGGGGAATCTGTGAAAATAGATTGATCTCTGCACCAAGACTAAATCCAATTCAAGCCCAGTTAATGAGGCCCATTGCACGGATAAAAAAGTTTGTTGATCCATTTTCGGCTCAATTTAAAATTCATCTCTTTATCCAATTCATTGGATAAACGTTATCCGTATTTTAGTACCTGGCTTTTTTAATGGATTATCTGTTCCTTGAACTGCGGTTGCTTTACCAACGGTACAATCATTCCTTGAAATTAACCTGAATTGTCCCTTTATTCCCTATATGATTATGTTTTTATTATTATTAGTTTGCTTATATCATTGCTGTCACTGTTGGTTACAATACCTTAACGTAGATGTCCCGTATGTAAAAAAATGATATAATTGTGTATACTCCGTCTTATGAGAAGGAAGTGAGTATAGTTAAATCAGCGGCGAAGAATGCCAGATTGTTTTAAAACCCACCGTGCCTTTGTTTACCAAATTGATGAATTAGGTATTGGTAGTTAGACGACAGTGTTGTTCGCAGAAGAAGATGAATAACATGCAGATTACATCTTCCTGCTTTCAACTCCTAAATGGAAAATAAATTTTGATAAATATGCACGTGTTTACTTGGATCCGTCCTGGAGTTGTTTATCTGATAGTAAAGAAGCTATGCAAAATGAAAAATGGTTTAACTATACATATAGTTTTTTTTTCTATTAAGATGTACTTTTGAATCAATATTCTAATTAAATTTCTTACTCTGTAGTCAGAGAAATAAGTTATATTAATTTTTGGTACGCTCGAAGCAGAAATATGAATAGACCTTAATAACTCTAGGTAATTTCCCATTCTTACAAGGTATTTATATCATGTAAACTTTACTGGTAGTAGTAGTAGCCACAAGGCAATTAAGTTCCTTTTACATAATCTATAACCTTTCGAAATAGTATTCGTGTGTCGTTTGACGTTTTACAAAGAAACAATTAAAAACTTAAAATATCAATACCTCTCATTGTTTCATGAGGCAGAAATTATTGTCATGAAAAAAATATTTACAAGTCACTTGTAAAACGCCTCTTCACCCCCGCCACCCCGAAAAAAAAAAAAAATAAGAATTAAGTTCAAGGAGGGCATCAAAGGCCTCTTTTATTTTAAATCTGACAAAACTCCCTGTGTGGTTGACCTCATAAATCTCAAGTTGATTCAGTCTCCCAGAGTCAGGACCGCGTTTAACGCGGTAAATATTCAGAAAGGATAAAAGCAGGCAGTTTGGTCAAATTATATTGTGATGAGGTGCTGGCCTTCGCTTTAGGAGGCACAAGTTAACGATGTTAACATTATATCATACAGAGAGCATAATGATCTGTGAAGTAGGACGCCTACTAGACTAATGTGAAAATAATATGAGTAGTCTAACACATTCAAAATGCTTAATGCCTCCAAACATTTTTTACCATTTTTTAAAATGATTGAGGTATGTAAGTCTCTCTCTCTCTCTCTCTCTCTCTCTCTCTCTCTCTCTCTCACTTGGTTGAGATAGAGTAAATTTTCCATGTAGTTCTAGAGGTTTGATCAAGCCTTTCCTTTCTTACTTACCTTACAGACCTTACATCTTGTTCGGGTTGCCCCAGGTCCCTCAGTGTGAGGCACCTCTAATGTCTACCAGAGAGTTGCTAGTACATCTTCCGGTATATTTTGCATCTTCCAATCTTGGATGGTCTGGGATGCAGTTTAGATATTTGTCGAGCTTATTCTTAAACACATCTACGCTCACTCCTGATATATTCCTCAGATGAGCTGGCAACGCATTGAATAGACGCTGCATTATCGATGCTGGTGCGTAGTGGATTAATGTCCTGTGTGCTTTCCTTATTTTTCCTGGTATAGTTTTGGGCACTATTAATCTACCTCTGCTTGCTCTTTCTGATATTTTTAGTTCCATGATATTTTCTGCTATTCCTTCTATCTGTTTCTATGCCTGAATTATCATGTAGCGTTCTCTTCTCCTTTCTAGACTATATAATTTTAAGAATTGTAGTCTTTCCCAGTAGTCTAGGTCCTTAACTTCTTCTATTCTAGCTGTAAAAGGACCTTTGTACACTCTCTATTTGTGCAATATCCTTTTGATAGTGTGGGTAACATATCATATTGCAATATTCAAGTGGACTACGAACATATGTTTTATAAAGCATAATCATGTGTTCAGCTTTTCTTGTTTTGAAGTGCCGTAACAACATTCCCATTTTTTGCTTTACATTTTGCCAACAGAGTTGCTATTGATCATTGCATAACAGTTCCTATTCATCATCACACCAAGGTCTTTAACTGCTTCCTTATTTGTGATGGTCTCATTATTAGGTCCCTTATATGCATATAGCTTTCTTTCTCTGTCTCCATAATTTATTGATTCAAATTTATCAGAGTTAAATACATCCTATTTACCTCTGCCCAATCATATACTTTGTTAAGGTCTCTTTGTAGAGCGTTCCTATCTTCATCACAAGTAATTTCTCTACTTATTCTTGTGTCATCTGCGAAACTACTCACTACCGAATCCTTAACATTATTGTCTATGTCTTCAATCATAATAACAAACAGTATTGCAGCTAACACCGTACCTTGCGGCACACCGGATATTACCTTGGCTCCATCCGATTTCTCGTCGTTTGCAATAACTATCTGTTTTCTGTTGTGTAAAAATTCTTTTAACCATCTTCCTACTTTATCCACGATATTGTGTTTTCTAATTTTCTTCGCTAATATATTATGGTCTACTTTATCAAAGCTTTTGCAAAGTCTAAACAACCACATCTGTTGCATTTCCGCGTTTCATATTTTGAATATGTTCTCACGGTGGACTAACAGTTGGGTTTGTGTACTTTTTCCGGGTACGAAAACCATGTTGTCCTTTATTAAACAAATTATTTTTTATTAAATGTTTCATAATATTTTTCTTCATTACCCTTTCATACACTTTCATAATATGTGATGTTAGACTCACAGGCCTATAATTACTTGCCTCTAGTCTTGATCCACTTTTGAAAGTAGGGGTAATATATGCTAATTTGTGCTCATCATAAATCTTGCCTGTATCTACACTTTGTCTTAATAATATTGCAAGTGGCTTTGCGATAGAATGAACTACTTTCTTTAACAAAATAGCAGGAATTCCAATCAGGCCCTGCAGCAGCTCCATTTTTAAATTTCATAATAGCCTGCACAATATCAGCTTCATTAATATCTATGTCAGCTAAATATTCACTATTTTCATCCCTTACTTCTATATCATTATCTTCATATCTATTCTAGGGGTGAATTCTCTCTTATATCGTTCTGCCAGTAAGTATGTTGCAAATTTCCTCATTCGTTAATCTCCCTTCAATTCTCAGAGGGCCTATTTCTATTCTTCTTTTATTCATCTTCTTCGCATATGAGTATAATAGTTTGGGGGTTTTGCTTGATATTTTAATAGGGTTTTTTCTTCCAAGTCCCGTTTTCATTTTCTTTGATTGTATAATCTTTTGTTCTGCATTTTTCTATCTTACTTTTTAGTTCTATAACTTTCCATGCATTTTTTTCTTTTGCAAGACCTTTTTTCCACTTTCTGATTTTCTGGAACAAGATCCTTCTGTCTCTTGGTATGCATGAATGATGTTTACTTTTCTTCTTCGGTATATATTTTTCCACTATTTTCTCCAATATTTTATATAATATCTCCGTATTTACCCTTATGTCATCACTTACGAAAATGTTATATCCCAATCTTTGTTTAATTCTTCATTAATTTCTGACCATTTATATTTTTACTGTAGAAGTTGTATTTTCCATATCCTTCCCACTTTTTCATTTCTTGCTTATCTCTATTTTCACTTGCTTTGGAATGAACTGTTAATTCTATGACATTATGGTCTGAAATACTCGCATTATAAACTATTATTTCTTTAACATAATTCATCTCGTTGACAAATACTAGGTCTAAAGTATTTTCCTTTCTTGTGGCAGGTGATTTATTTGTTGAATGTTTGTATTCTAGTAGCATATCTAATAGCTTTTTCAATTGCCTCTTATCTTCTGCACTACTATTACTCTCTTTTTTTATATGTATAAGTACAACCACAATCTCCTATTCGTTCTTTCCATTCTACGAAAGGAAAGTTGAAGTCACCAGATAGGAGAATAGTCCAGTCCTTGTGATTTCTATATATCATCCAATTTTTCAATTATTAAGTCAAACTCTTTAGTATTAGGAGGTCTATATATTACTATGTTTATCAATTTTTCAGATTCAAATTCTACCGCTATTAGTTCACATTCTGAGTTACTATATTTCTCATATATTTTTTCCTTTGTGTTTTTTGTTTCTTTCCCAATATATTGCGGTTCCCCTTGATTCCTATTTTTTCTATCTGATCTATAAGTTTGGAACTCTTTTATTTGATCATCATTCCCAGTCTCTTGGGAATACCAGGTTTTCACTTATATTCCATTATATCTATTTTCTTTTCATGTTGGGTTAGTTTTCCTAAGTACTCTATTTTTCTTTTTGAGTTACTCGTAACTAAACCCTGCGCATTCATCACTATGATGGCTTGCGTGTTTTCTCCTTCATTTAATACTGGTAGTAATAAGGATTTTTCCCATGTCTCTTTTCCTGTTCTGGGGGTGGATGTTGTTCTTTTTTTCATTTCCAGAAATTCTGACATTAAAAAATCCAACTTTTCCATAATATTTGATCTTCCTTCATCATAATTATTCATTTTGTGTCTGAATCTGCAATTTTCTCCGTTTCTGCAATATCCTCTTGCATAATAAATACAGTTATTAACTCTTGAGTAGAATTTCGGAGCTGATGCTTTGAAATTTTTTTGCTGACACCTCTGCATATCTCATTGGTGGTTTGCTTTTCTCTTTTACCTGATATTCTTGATTTCTCTCTTTATTTGTTTCTTTCTTATTTTGGATTTTATTACTTGGTTGGTTATTTATTTGATTATGATTCATGGCTACAGGGTGCATATATTTGCATTTTTTGTCGAACTTACATCCTTTTCCTTCTTTTAGGTTTTACATATTTTTGGATGCAGATCTCTGCAATCATCCCCATATCCATCTAAGTATGCACATTTACCATATATTTCATAGTTTTGACATATCTTAGGATGTTTGTAGTAACATCTTTCTCCAAATCGCAATTCCCTCTTTTCAAAAGGTTGCAGATTTTGTCTTTCTTGTCTATTTTTCTCTTTCCCGTCATTGTATAGATCTGGGTAGAGCCTCTCGGATTTGCTTTTCTGTTGTCATATCGTAATTTATTTCTTCGTAGGTATGCTGCTTTATTGCCTCATATGTAGTATCAATGAGTATCTCTGCATCCATACTTTTATCTTGTTCTTTGTTTTCCTTATTTGTTTTTTTCTGTCATTTCATTTTTGTTACTTCTCTTCCGTTTTCCTCTTCTTCTTTTTCTTCTTCTTCTTCCTCTTCCTCTTCTTCTTCATCCTCAACTATTTGTACATTCAATCTTGATTTAATAACATGTCTATCCATGATAGACATGTTGAACAAAAAATTCTTGTATCTTTTCTCAAATCTTGTATTACCTCAGCACACTGTGGATGGGTCGGAATGTTGCATGCAGCACATTTTCTGATTAGGTTTTGTGGATTGACTATGAATATACCAAACCTTACAACAGTTTGCATGCTTTTGGCATTCTTTTTCCTAATGCATCAATTAGGATATTCACAAGATTCACCTTATTCATTTCTTTGTCGGAATATGTTGGTTTATGTATATTTTCTTTATGAGTCTCTTGACCACTTGGATTTTATTTGGAACTTCTTCAATTATTTTCAAGATGTTTTCATTAGATTTGTTCCAGTTTGAAGGATTATATCCTTCTAATATATCTATGAATGCTTTTGTATCTTTTTGGTTAGGACTGTTGCTGATTTCATAGATGAGAAATGCCAGTTCCCTTCCTGCTACCTCATCGTATTGCGAATCTGCTAAACACGCCAAATTACGCCACCTCTTCCCGCAGTTGAAACTTACTGCCATCTTGGTGGATTTATAGTATTACACTTGATAAACTAACTTAGAAGACGCTTATCCTACTATTTTCACACTAATCTTATCACCGATAGTTCACGCACACTTCTAGATATTTTCTCAAATTCTAGTCGTATGTTAAACTTGTGATATCTGTTGATTAATCTGACTTCACGCGGGTACGTCTCACCAAGCAAGATGGCTACTACGAGAGAGAAAATTTCTTTTGTGATCTGACCAGTTATATGATGTCTACTCACTACTGCTAAATTGTAATTCAAAAATGCTTCATCTAAAAAGCTCACTATTTAGTGCAGTCAGTTTTCTGACTGCATTAGCACTTGTTATTTTAGGCTTTAATCATTATCTGAAGCATATTTCAGCATACTCCTTTCAGTCACAGGGAGTATGGTGAAGAAGAAGAAGAAGAAGAAGAAGAAGAAGAAGAAGAGAGAGAGAGAGAGAGAGAGAGAGAGAGAGAGAGAGAGAGAGAGAGAGAGAGAGAGAGAATCCCATTTTTGTCTATCTATCGAAATTAGAGGCAAATAAATCAACTCAAAATAATGCATCCTTACTTATTTATATTACCACATTATCAAGACTTGGCTGCTGACATTTACTTATTACTTCTTGCTCTTTCTTACTTCAATCAATAATCCCTGTTCTGACCAGAATGTAAAGAAACAACCCAAATTGATACGACAATGGTGGCCGTGGAACATAATTAATCAGGTGCGTACGCATGAACGACCCATTTTAAATTTGATCGGTAATGATCAACCAGAAGGAAATTTTCTGTTCTCTTTGGCAATATCATTCCATTGAATAAAACTCCCAGGACGCGTAGGTTACTAAAACAATAGCTAAATTTTACTTAAGACGTCCAATGAATTTACTTAAGACGCCCAATGAACAAATGGACGGAGACAAAAATTAAGAATCAGAGAACAATTTTGTTTATTTCATTTGACAACAGAGAACATAGGTCACAGTTAATAACCCTTTATTAATAACTTGGATTAAGGGCTATATGTTTCTGGCATGGCAAAAACAGGAAATTAGCAAAAGTGATGTTTTGAAATACATTTAAGGGGTAAGTGATGCACACAGCATGATTTTTTAGCGGTTATAAATTCCTAACTTCTCTTTTTATTTCCTGATTATTCACTCTATATATGTATATATATATATATATATATATATATATATATATATATATATATATATATATATATATATATATATATATATATATAAAGGTAGAAGCCACGAAAGAAAGTGAATCAATAGTGTGTGCTGTGAGATCTTTCGACTCAAAGTCCTATACGTAGCAGACTGACATATATAGGAACCATGGGTGTACAAGGAAGGGTCGTATGAATGACAGATAGAGATTATAAAGGAAATAAGCACCGAGAATCCAACATACCTGGAGAATGAGTAACCTTCCCTTCCCGAGCAAAACAGGGTTACAACTTAAGAGGTTTACAAAAAGTTTAAGTCCAACTGCTCAGAAATAGGGACAAGACAATAAAGGATTATACAGAGAGGCAACTGACCACATTAAAATTTTTGGAAAGCAATAAAAACGTTTTTCCGCAAGATAACTTATTCATAAAACATATACTAATCATAAATATATAAAGAAAATATCTGTAAGGCAATTGATTTGTATTTAAGTCTGTGATTGTATCTTTGAGGTCATTCTGAACCATGTTACTTATGTATGGGTCTAAATAAAACAGCCCACGACGGACATTAAAATTACAATGGGAAGTAAGTTGTATAAGGGTAGATAAGAAATCTTTTGATCTTGCAATTACTGAACTACCAATCCAATTTATCCGGTGGTCATTTTCACTTAGATGAATGAATAATTCATTGTATGTTTACCCAGTTTTAACTGAATATTTATGCTGTTAAATTCTTACTTCTAAGCCCTTGCTAGATTGACCGACATAAAAAGAGGGGCAATCCATAAACGGAATTTTATATATTATGTTGTTGCTTTCCCTTTCCGTTTAGTGTGTTATTATTAACAATGATGTTTTTGCTTCAAAACAGTTAAAATAAGGGAAGCTGAGAATGTTCTTAAAAGTTTCTTTCTCCGTGTTACTTACACTGTAAAACCTTTTGTGGGCTTTATTATAACAAATACCTAATATATGTGAAGGATAACATAAATCTCTCCCTATTTTTCTTATGTTCAATTTCTTGATCCAAATATTGGGGGCTGACAATGTGCAATGCTTGTAAAATCATAGAAGAAAAAATTTATATTATGATATTAAGATGGTCGCCTGAATAAAAATGGACATAAGTTGTTGGTTGGTTTCCTATAAATAATGAAATTACATTGAAATGGTTCTCTATATATCAAAACATCTAAAAAAGGGAGGCAACCACCTTCTAAAGCAAACTTAATCGATGGTTCCTGGTTATTTAATTTAGAGAGTAAATAATTTATATCAGTACCAGCAGGCAAAACAGCTAAACTATCATAAACATATCCTTACCACTTTTTAGGCTTTTAGCAAAACCACCATTCAGTGCCATACGGGATCATATATAGATATATGATATAAATATATATATATATATCTATATATATATATATATATATATATATATATATATATATCTATATAGATATATATAGATATATATATATATAGTATATATATATATATATATATATATTATATATATATATATATATATATATATAGATATATATATATATATATATATATATAGATAGATAGATGATATAGATATAGATAAGATATAGATATAGATATATATATATATATATATATATATATATATATATATATTATATATATATCTATATATATATATATATTTATATATATATATATATATATATATATATATATATATATATATATATTTATATATGTAAATTGTGCTTCGTTTTAAAATTTATAAGAAAACCTGAATGTTATATTTTGCACGATTTAACCGAGTGCTATTTTTTTGTATTTAGCATCATCACATTCTTATAAAATTCCTGGAACCAAGATTCTTTGCAGCTTTTATATCAAATTGGTACAAAAGCCACTATAAACTGTCTGTCTCCGTTCTATGTTAACTGCCTCCATGATGACAATCATTTTTTTAGATTGATGAACGGAATTGTTTAATTTTTTTTTATTTTTTAGTAAAATAATGAATAGTCGGTTTTTTAATGTAATATGATATATTTCATTTACAATTGTTGGCATTGTCGGGTAAATACTGTATTTTAGAAAGGAAACGAACCTGAAAGTGAGACCAATAAAAGTTGACATGGTCTTACAGGGTGTATATAGACATGTGAAAATGTTAAAAAAAAATGTGCATATACAGTATACTCTACGTGCGAAAGGACGCTTTGTATCAGTAATATAGTTCCCTTTATTTTTTTTTCATTTCACTTTTGTCTTTCTCGGAAGATAAAAAATTTAAATGCACATATTTTAAAAATATGTTTAGCTAACTTGTCAACATTGAAATGTTCACTCTTGTCGATAGATGACAATCTTCAAAATGATGAGGATAGCTAAACATCTAAACACTGTGAATATGACCTCCCTCTGCTCATGATATACTTAAACAAGACCCAACGTATTGTAACTACATGCAATTCAATATTAGACGAAATTTTGTGTCAGGCCCAAACTTCCAATCAGTAATCCTGCTCCGCACACACTCACCTTCGACAGTTTCTGCGATCTTCTTTAGAGTAATTTTTTCTCATGTGTCTTCTGATTTTCTGGGGTGCCGCGATATCATTGTTCTCTAAGTCTACATATGCCATTGGCCGACCTATGTGCTTCTCTCTGTATCGTTCCACCAACTGACTGAGGTCAATATTCGTATGCTTTGTCCCTATGTCCAGTATGAAATTAAATTGCGTTTCTTTTAGTGTTTTTTGTTTCAATTATTAGTTTCCCATAAAAGTTCCTTTCCCCATATCTTCATAGTTTGAGAGAGTAATAAGAACAAGTAAAAAATGCGACTTTTCAGGATAGCCTGTAATCAAGGCCACCGAAAACAAATCTATCTTTCAGTGGTCTCGGGATAATGCTGTATGAGCCCATGAAATTCTCAACAGGCCGAGGTGACCTGTGTTGTTGCGGTGCCAGAAGCACGATCCTGGCTAACAGTTTTTAAGATTTGCTGATTATTTTGCTTGTTGAAAAAATTTCCTTATTGGGTTTTGTTTCCAAGAATTATTTCGTCATCTCTGTTCATTCTCTGTGGTTACAGCTGAGTAATAAATGGAGATTGCTTAATTCACAGAAAACTCAATACTAAGTCAAAAGTTATTTGTATAAATTAAGAAATACTTTGTGCAGGACATTGTCATCTACGGTCGAAAGCTTTATGTTTATCTGGACCCCTCACAGGGAATGCTTCAACAACTGTTTAATGTTAATTTTACGAAGGCGGTGAGGGGAATGGGCTCCTGTTTCTAATGCAACATCAATGGGTACGGATCGCAGTTCTTGTGTAACCAAACACGCAAGGGAGATGTTCCTTATTTAATTTATGACAAGTAGTTTATACTTTACGATACACGGCTCTCGCTTCATGTTACTATATACTATACACAACGTTATTTAGGGAAATCTTAGAACTGCAATTAATTATGACAGGATGATATTTCGAGAACGCTGAAAATATAAGAAACAAAATCAATCTAGTCGATGAAATAAAAATAGAATACCTCCTTTTTGGCATCAAATCTAAACTTTGGTGTTTGTACACCCAAGAAGGAAGGAAGAGACACTGCTCTTCTCCTTAAATTTCATAAATTTTGAACCACTGTACTTCATGCACCCTGAATTTGCATCCAAAATTAATGCCCGTCTATTTTTAGGAACCAGTACACATCATTAGACGGTCTTAAGAGTGTAAAGAGTATGAGTAGTTCTGTAAACAAGAAAACAACCAATTCGTTTAAACCACGGGCCTTCTGTGGAGATCCATAATAAAGAGCTCTCAGGGACTCCGGTATATGCAGACCATTCAATCATTTATGATGTTACCGTAATATTTCTTCCATTGTCAGCTTGGTTTAGTAAAATGTTTTGTCATTACGTTATTAATTTTAGATGTTATCGTTGCGATACTCTTGGTAACATGATGTGTCAAATCTCACATTACGTAGTTTACACAATTATGGGCATTTTTTTAAACGTCGTATGTGAGCACATGTACTACAATTTGCTAGAAGGAAGTACATTTTTGTATACACTTATTGCAGATGAAATGAAAATCTTTCCACTTGGCAAAGAGTGCATCATTTAATCATTTTATTCGTATGCATTAATGAATTTCATAAATGATTACTGTTGTTTCCAAGATTGATTTTACCATGGAAATGAAAAGTGGATACCTTCTACAATTCCTAACAAATTTGGTAATCATAAGACGTTCTTTACTTATTCCTACCAAGGTATTTTATTTTCTACTGGTATAAATATTAATACTCGAATTAACACATAATTTTTCAACAAACATCTTAGCGAGTCGTTGCGTAACAACATTAGTTTACACTGCAATAGAGAGGGATTACTGTATCCAAAACAATTACAGACAATAAAAGTGACCTTTTGACCGTTCAATACTCTCTCTCTCTCTCTCTCTCTCTCTCTCTCTCTCTCTCTCTCTCTCTCTCCCAGGTTTGAATTATGTTAGGCATTATGCATTATATTTATATATCAAAAGGATTAGAGATTCGAATTCCAGAAACCATTTTAATTAGAGAATCGGATATTGATTTTAGATTATCTCTCTCTCTCTCTCTCTCTCTCTCTCTCTCTATCTCTCTCTCTCTGTTTTGCTTACAATTTTTAAAATCTTCTTACATTAAACAAAATTGAAACTTTTGTTAACAAATTTGTGGCGACGTAAGGGACATTCATCTCAAAGTAGGACAATAAATTTTAAAAAATCCAGGAAGTTTCCACCAAAAAGCACATCGCGTATATTGCCTATACTCTGCTTTTTTCCATCTGTCCATCCGCCTGTGGTATTTGCGTATGGTAACACTGCGTCCGGGGCTTTAAATAGTTACGCTATGTGTAAGTTTGAGGTAAACAATAGGATATCTGGGCGTACATTTGCAACTGAAAAGTGATTTAATAATTTACTGTATGCGAATTACACCGTTAATATTCGAAATAGGGTTATTATTAATGTTGAATGTAAGCTGAATGTAACTATCTAAAGCCCAGGACACAGTGTTACCATACGCAAACACCACAGGCAGATGGACATGGAAAAAAACGGAGTATAGTTTCATATTTCTGGCTTCCGAAAAATGCAGTTGTGTTCTAGAGTCGATGTATTTTTGGTGCCAGTTTCCTTATTACAGGAACAAAGTCCATGCAGTTAGATTAAATTTATAATTCCAAAAAAAAAAAAAAGTTAGTTTTTGGAATATAAAATGAGTATTCATTTCTAAACTTACGTTTATACCAGCTATGGAACAATTCACACACTGCCTTATGCACAATTCTGCTCAGTACTTTGATAAAGTTGTTTTGTTTGTTTGTTTGTTTGTATGGTGTTTTTACGTTGCTTGGAACCAGTGGTTATTCAGCAACGGGACCAACGGCTTTACGTGACTTCCGAATTACGTCGAGAGTTAACTTCTGTCACCAGAAACACACAACTCTCACCCCTTAGTGGAATGTCTAAGAATCGAACACGCGGGCACCGAAGTGGCACGCCAACACCATACCGACCACGCCACTGAGGCGCATACAAAATTGTTACTTCAAAAAATCATAAAATCTTTTAATGCAAAGGTTAGTCTAGATAGCCAGTATTTAGTAATGTCTGCCGATATAATGAAAGCATTACAGAAGTGTATTAGAAGTTCTTCGTTTGATTACATGATGTTGATTAGAATTATTCAGATAATGCTCCCGACGACGAAAAGAAGGTAATTATATACTATATATATATATATATAATATATATATCATATATATATATATATATATATATAAAATGTTTTTTGCTCAGCAATCAATCTTTGTGTACCTACAGGTTTATACATTTTTAAAAACGTTGCGGTCTGAGAACTTTGTTAATAACTACACTTGGGAGTGGCAAATAAGCCTGATAGTGTGAATAATATTTTTGCGTGGAAGGAACTTCGGTCATATAAGCAGTAACTGTTTTGTTTTTAAACCTTAGTAATTGTTAGTGTTTTTATATTAGTTATGAATTTACGTTTTAGATTTATTGTTAGTCACCTACCGAATAATCACACATAAAAAAAGATTTTTACGAGTGAAAATATGTTTTTCCTGACTTTTTTGTCATTTTTTTTACACCCGAGATTAAGTGCCACTTATTTATCCGCTGGCTTCATCTCTCCCAAACCCCAGACCAACTAACCAAAGAAATTTAACCGGTATTCCACCAAGAAGCTATTGCAAACTCTTTTTTCAGACCTTTCTGTAACAAAAACTGTAGTTCTTTCTCCTCCTAACACTCATCTTTATAGATAAAAGATGACTAACATTAAGTCAGTTGATATTAGTATTTAATTATCTCTGATATTATCGGCAATGAACACACTCGTCAAAAAGAGTACCTACGTTCGGACGGGCACATATATGGATTTATAGTTTCACGTTAATAGTTCATTATATTTAATAGAGAATCCCCTTTAAAAATTCTTATATTTGGCTTTATTCCAGCAAAATATCAATTACCTGATGTTGAATAGGCTTCGGCATAGGATTTTTCTGATTGTTATCAACAATCGTTTCCATTATCGATTTTATAATAAAACGCATACTTTTCTTTTTATATCAGTCTTTGCCACTTGCGTCTTACATAAGTGCTCTCGGCACAAATGGTTTTTATGTTGCATCGTTTGCCGAAAAGAGGATAATACAAACATGGTCATTAATCACGTGTATAAGGATGCCTAACTTTTCCCATTAAAGGACATTCTACGCAAGTCCAATTACAGACGACATTGGTAGCTGAAAAGAAATGCTGATATATGGTATGAAAGGTTCTGGTTTTTTCGTATTTTTAGAAGCTCTTGTTAACTAGTTCTAGAATGATAAATATTTAGTATGTAATAATCTGTGTAGTAAGATTGTACAGTTCTGAGAATTCTACTCTCCCACCAACCCTGCCGCACCCACACCAACCCACTCACATACACACACATATATATATATGTGTGTGTGGGGTGGGTTGTGGTGGGAGCGTGTATGTGAGTGGGGGGTTTGGGTGTGGGGTGCGGGCAGGGTTGGGGGGGTGGGAGAGTAGGAATTCTCAGAACTGTACAATCTTACTACACAGATTATTACATACGAAGTATTTATCATTCTAGAAACTAGTTAACAAGAGCTTCTAAAAATACGAAAAATACAGAACCTTTTATATTATATTATATATATATATATATATATAAATATATACATAATATTCTTCTCTCTCTCAAACGCAGTACTTGATCTTTAAACAAGCTTCGAGAGGTAAAGGACCTAAAATACAGTGAAAATAAGATATTAGGTTTCTTCTGAGTGGACAGCTCAGCTCTAATACTGTAATGTACGTACTTGAGAAATGACATCACCATTTCTTTGAACTTCCCTGAAATCTTTTTTTAAGGTTTTTATTTTGATTAACTGCACGTAAATATTTTATTTTCTTCAGCTTTTCGATGGTCAAGTTGAGGCAGACTTTACCGTCAAGAGCGATTGGGTTGTTAAATTTCATTTTGAAATATATTTTTGTCATTACGAGTTACGGTAATTGTAAGATTTTAACAGCTGAGAATTAAGTAGGTTTCAAAGAAAAAGAAAAAGCAATTATCAATGGATTATGATTTCTTTTGTTAGAACATTCATAAAGAGGTTTATTTTCATTTACTTTCCATATAATATATATTTATTATTATTATTATTATTATTATTATTATTATTATTATTATTATTATTATTATTATTATTATTATTTTATTATTATTATTATTATTATTATTATTATTCTTCCTCCCCAATTCACCTAATTCTGACACGTTCCATTCGGAAGGTTCATGTATAGTCAACGGACCTTAAAAGGAAACTGGATCAGTCGTTACCAGTTTTCTTGTTTGAAGATGCACCACTTTCCGACCAGTCGGATGAATCGTAATGTGATATATTGGTTGTTGTAACTTTTTATTTCCATAACCAAAAATTACCTTTGCAGCGGGTGTATGAGTTCGCAAATTTCTTTTTCTCCATTAGTTTTGAATATTTCATCTTTCACGAAACTATGAGATTTCTAACTTAGTGTTCCTGTCACTGTATTCTAATAAGGTTTTCATGAATGCCTTTTCATTGGTGGATTGCAAATTTAATCTTATTATGTCTGGGAATACAGAACAGAATCAAGGCGCTGTGGCGGGATCACAAGCTAGAAAAAACAAGTTGCAAAACCCTCCCCACATTAACCTAATCACTCCTGCTACCCAACCCACCCCAGTCACACTTTCTTCTTTACACAACAAAATACATACATGCAGGACAGTTGACCTATAGCTACAAAAAACAAAACAAAAACAAAAACAACACAAAACACACGTACTAACCAACTCTCCAGATACTCCGGGCTATCCTGTGCTGTCCACTGGTCGAGGTCACAAGAGATACCAACAACAACAACCAAGGACCAAAACCCAATAACAACAACAACACAACAACCAAGGACAACAACAACACAACAATAATCAAGGAACACAACCACAACTCGACACAACAACAAAACTCAACAACACAACAACAAAAATGGAACAATCACAACCCAAGACCACTGCACAAACCACAAGCAACACAAAAAAACAACAGCACAAAAGGCAACCCACACACCTACCAACAACATCAAAGAATAACAACAGCTCACCAATAACAACCCTTAACAACTCAACAACACACCAAGGAACCACAACAGCTCCCCAACAACAACCCTCAACCACAACAACTCACCAGGAACTCGCAAGCACAACAAATCCAACACAGGCACAACAACTCAAATCAACTACTAATATCAAACCCAACAACAATCAGCAACAAACCAATAACAATTCAAAAACACACCACTTGACTGACTATAGCTATCAATGTCTTCACAGACCACTGCCTACACTACTATCTCTCACAGCTTCTGACTAAAGACTGACTCAAAAACTCTCACTCAAAACACAATCTCTAACAGCAAACAACCCAGAACTCACTAACAGCCAATACAGTCGTTAACTATCCATACAGCAATTACACCCTCTCTCTCTCTCTCTCACACACACACACACACACACACACAGACGTTGTCAAATGGAACTTCATAACTCCTACATAGCGCGACCTCACGTTTAGTTATTTATTCCAACTTCCTTACTTTATCTATACAGAAAAACATTTCTGATATACTTAGAGTTTCGGTTACATCCTATCTTTTTCTCTTACACTTATTCCATTAAAGATTTGCTTCTGATGAAGTTTTAAAATATCTGGCAATACATTTTTAAAAAATCATTATAGTTAAATGAGTTGGATAGTGTTTACCTTGCATACAATGGAAACACAATTTTGGATGTCGGATCACTAATCAAGTTTCATTTTCAACATGAAAGCTGGACGCTGAGAAACACAGTTCTACTCTTGTTTTTCAAACATACTGAACTATGATACTTTAAAAGTATAGCAAGGTTAAAATAACAAAACATGTATTTAGTATAAGAATGTGGCTTCTAAACCCGCAACACAAAAAAGAAAAAAATAACTCTGCTCACATTCTCGTACCTTATTCACTTCCGATTGCTCAGACTGTCATCACTGAATTCTATCTTTAGTACCTACTATGACCCCACTGAATGTGTTCGTTGTTAAGAAGTAAATTATTCATTAGTAAGTTACAAGACTCATGACCTATCGTGGCATTATTGTCCACCCAAACTGTTTTATAATGTTCACTTGTTCCATGTTTTTTTTTAAACTACGCAGATCAGCCCCAGACGATTGGTCTAGTGACCATTCGTCTAACACCAGTTGGTCCAATGCGAAATGGTCTAATAAACCTATTGGTCTAAAAGACAACTAGTGTAAAATGGATTGGTCTAAGAGACCAATTGGTCCAAAGACAACCAGTCCAATGTTGAGTAGTATAATGGGCCAATTTGGTCTAAAGATAATCAGTATAATGTTATTAGTAATATAGTGGACCACTGGTCTAAAGATAATAATTATAATGTAATTACTATATTTTTATAAATGGAAAGTTAATCAATAGTAAAAGCTTCAAAAATATTTAATTTCCTTACGTATCAGTTCAAAAGTAGGTTTATTTTCGTAAATAAAAGTTTACAATTAATATTTTAATAAAAGTAAAAAATGAAATTTTCAATTTTTATTTGTAAAAATACAAATAGATTTTTCTATGGCCCAAAGAAATTACTCAAAATCTCAAATTATGAAGCAGTGCTCGTAGAAAAATCAAAATATTATCTTTCTCATGAAATACAGTTAATGTTCTTTGTTCTCGTCCAATGTCTCTTTTCTTTAATTTAATTCTTGGTTCCCGAACAATACGTTCAGTTTCGTCTTCGAAATTCTTTTGCTCCTTTTGCGATCCGGTAGTAAGTTTGAACATTCCAATGTGCTGAACCTAATAGCACTTCAAACCTCCGATGACATGCTTCCACCTGTTTTGAGTTTTCTTGGTATACAAACTTCTATTCTGTCGTAAACTGACC
>NC_061087.1:71621183-71626183 GCF_015104395.2 Macrobrachium nipponense | reverse complement strand
CCTGGAACCCTAAATGCTGAGCGAATTAAAAGAAGAATCTCTTTGTAGTTTATACTGATTAAAAGCAAAGTCCATTTCCTTATTAATAGTGGCAAATTAATATATAAGATCACCCTTTGTTTTATTCTTTCAGTGTTCGCTCTATGTTCCCAAAGAAGATGAAAAGGAGAAAGAAGACGAGAAGGAAGATAAAAAAAAAACATGATGTTCATTACTCAAAGAAATTTAAAAAATTACATACATACACACACACACACACACACACACCGGACATCGTACGGTAGATAGCTTTAATTTCCTGTTTAGTGAGTAAAGCCATACGGGCAAACTGCTAAAAGAAAGAGAGAGAGAGAGAGAGAGAGGTAACTGAAAACTTCACTACTCCTCTGGGAACTTAGATAAACGCATCAGGTGATGAAAAGTCAGAATTGATGTGAGTGAGCTGGCTTTCCGTAAACTTTAAATTTACGCGTAGAAACGCAAGGAAGCACCCCCCTTCGACAAAATTTATATATATATATATATATATATATATATATATATATATATATATATATGCTATGATAATTGCATGCAAATAATTCGCACCTTTTTTTACGTGCCTTTTACTTTATTATGCTCAGTCACGAAAGCTGAATTAGTGTCTTTTGCCCCCGCACCGGTTTTTCTGTACTAAGTGTTACCAGCTCATGAGTGTTCTTGTCTTCTCTTCATGTTTAGCTCGTGTGTTGACTCGTCTCTTTCGCTTCCGCTTATTACCTCGATCTGGCATATATTGTGGGAACCTCTTGGCTTTTTACACTCTTTGGTTTAACTTTTCGTCTGTGTCTGTCTATATGTTTGGGTCAAACCTTGTAAGTCAATTTTCCACCTATTCCCATCGTCCGATGGACTTCAAATTTTACATGGTTACTCAATCCTGGTGACAATACAACCTTACATGATCAGAAGGTCCCCAACAGTGACCTCTAGTGACCCTACAGTGACCTCTCCCAGTATCTCAGGATTTGTATGAAGCTCCTCGGATTTTTCATACCTTCTTTATCTAAGTAGAATAAGTTCAATTTTGTCAGGTACAATCTTAAATTGGTTACAATTTCAGTCAAAACAAAAAAGCGTTAAATTAATTTTTTTAATACGCTTTTATTAAAATGCACTAAAAAGTAAAATAAAAATTGTTTTTTGAGACACGAAGATTTTCTTACAATTAATAATGTCTACAGAAATAAAGGTGTGGTCACCAAATATGGAAGGAAATGCCAAAAGAAAAGAAATATATATTTTCATTTGTTGTAGCATTTCCTTCCATACTTTTATATTTGTAGACATGATTAATTTTTTTTTTTACTTTTTAGTGCATTTTTCATAAAAGAGCCTGTTTGAAAGTTTTTTTTATTATATTTTTTTTAACTTGATTTCTGTCTCGCTTTCTATCTGGATCAACACTTATAACTGAAAACAGTCGTGGCCTGTTTCATTTAGACCATTGTATTTGTAGTATGTTTAAGAATGACCTCAAAGATTAATTAATTGGGCAGACTTAAAAAAAACAAATTAGTTGAAACCTTAGAGATATTTTCGTTGTATATGTATGCTTAATATATTTTGTGAATAAATTTTTGTTTACCAAAGATCTGAATTGGTCAGCTGTCGCACTGTATAATCATTTAATTGTCTTGTCCCTGTGTTTAAGCAGTTGGACTTAATCTATTTGTTCTTAAGTTGTACCCATGTTTATGCTTGTTTGGAAAGGTTACTCACTCTCCAGGTGTGTCGGATTCTAGGTACTAATTCCCTTATAATCCCTATCTGTCAGTTATCCGACCTTTCCTGTACTGTCAATTTTTCTTGTAAGTCAGTTTGTCTGCTGAGTAAAGGACGTTGAGTCGAAAGATCTTGCAGAAAGTCCATTGTTTATTTTTCCTTCGTGGCTTATACCATTATATTGATTTATCACGTTCCAAACTTTCGTGATTCAGTTATACACACACACACACACACACACACACACACAACACACACACACACATATATATATATATATATATATATATATATATATATATATATATATATATATATATATATATAATGGATATTTGTGTGTGTAAAAATCTTCCAGCATAACTCTGAAATGCATTGAGTAATTTAAATCAAACTTAGTATACATATAACTTACTATGATGGGAGATGCAACTCAGTTACATCCATATATGTGTGTGTAATATGATATATATATATATATATATATATATATTAATATATACACATATATATAACTTAAGGTAATTAATATATTTGATTATTAAATAATTTTTTCATCACATGCTTAGAATATAAATAGGGAAGACCACCGTGGGAAGAGAAAAAGAGATGAAGCCATTCGTTAATGCTTCTTTGTTTGTTTATTTCGAACTTAATGACATGCGCTATGCTGCGCTGGAACTCGGCGCTTCCTGTCATGTCTCCCTTACCCTCCTGATCCCCCTACTTACCCCATCCTACCCGGGAAATGTGGATGCGTCATTACTCCCCTACCCTCCTGGTCCTGTACCAACCCCGCCCCCACCCGGGGCGGATAAACAAGTTTGCAGGAGGAGGGTGGTTGTGTCACGTCTCCCCTACACTCCCGATTCCCTACCTACCCTATTCCCACTAGAGGCGGACAAACAAGAAAGATGCACTCGGATTTTATTATTATAGATTAAATTTTGAGAGAAATATCCATCAAAATACAAATAGCTACATGAAATGCATAATAGTAATTATGCATACCAAACTAAGCATTTGTAAGTAAAATTTACAAAGTTAGGACCAAAACCCTATTTCTATAAATTGTTTAACTCTGTTAAAAAGGTATTTTTAGAGAGCTATGTAGAAAATTTGTTTCAAAATTAAATTCTACCAAACTGAAGCAGTGTAGCTAAATAAATTGATAGGTAAGTAGTGATGTTTCGTTAACCTTTTATTTCAGCTCTATATCCAGTGGAGCAGGAATACCAGGTGTGATATGCTATCAAAACTATACCGGTCTAATTGCAATATGGCATAACTCCGCACGATTCAATTATCAGTTATTAGTTGTTCATAAACCGATTCAGCTCAGAAGAGTGCTTTGATGGACACAATTTATACACCCGTTTCATTGCAATGCAGAACACTCCAATAAATGTCAAAAATGTTCTAGCTCGTTGCTAAGGTAATATAATAAATTTTATCAACTGGATGTGTAAACGAAGTATATATATATATATAATATAATGTTAATTAATATAGTATATATTATATTTATATCTTGTATGTGTGTGTATATATATACATATATATGTATATATATATATATATATAGTATATATATATCATATATATATAATATATATATATATATATATATATATATATATATATATATAGTATATATATATATATATATATAATATGTACACACACACACACACACACACATATATATATATATATATATATATATATATATATATATATATATATATATATATAAATATATATATATATATATTAGTCACTGCAAGGCTTAATCATACTCATTTAACGATTAATTACACTTTCTCAATACGGTAATAACAAAAGGTAACAAATTAATTATAAATAGGGGCACACGTGGTTAACCAAATAGGATTAATATATTGATTCGACAGTGCTGTAAAGGATGAAATTCCTCTTTCTAGTTGCATGTGGATGGGTTCTGATGATGAATAAAATGGCGAGCTAAGTGTACTCGGTCACTGACAATAAAGGCATCCCTCGTAGTATCCAAAGAAATGTTCCAGTAGGGGTATCCTGAACCTAAGAAATGTGACTGGAACCACAGTGGCGGTCCTGTGGAGATTTACGTGCAAGGTATTGACGCATGCGCTGTCAACCAAGGCCAGAACAGAGCCAAGAATAAATCGGTGCGCGTGCGGCTGAGCTTGGGCGGTTGAATTGCCTTAGGTCCCAATATGGCTGCTGTCTCATGTTAAGTTCCAATCCTTGCAGCGCCTCACCATCGGCAACCGGTAACAGCAAGAGACCTTAGCAGTTCAGGAGAAATGACAGAGGAAGGAGAAATGGATATATATATATATATATATATAATATATATATATATATATATATATATATATATATATATATATTGGACTTTTGTTTACCTTCTATTCGAGCTTTGTTACATCAAAGTGAATGCTGTTAAATATTTGATGTTTATCGACGTTTGCATATCTTACGTTTAGATACAAACAGGCAACCGTGCTCTCACACATACATGAAGAAGTACCCGCAATCACACACACACACACATACATTTATATATATATATATGTATATATGTATATATATATATATATATATATATATATATATATATATATATATATATATATATATATATATATATATGTGTGTGTGTGTGTGTGTGTGCGCGCGTGTGATTGTGGGTGTATGTGTGAGAGTACGGTTGCCTGTTTGTATTTAAATGAAAAATATGCAAACATCGATAAACACCAAATATTTAACAACATTCACTTTGGTGTAACAAAACTCGAATAGAAGGTAAACAAAAGTCCATGACAGAGCTCCACATAAATATCACATGGCTTCCATTTAACTTTGTTTCCTGAGCATACTATTGTGGGAAGCAATGCAACTCGATGGATGGTGGTGAAATAGGAATTTTTTTAAAACGTTTTCGGTGGTCTACTTTTACAAACCGATAATTCCAAAAATGAATATATAAGTCTAAACTGAATTTGACACATGAAGATAAAAGCTCGATTTCCATAATTATATAAGGTGGTAAATGGGCCAGTAACAGATTTGTGTGAAAAACGATGTATTATGAATGAAGGCGTAATATTTAGTGCTTAAAAGTGCTCCAGTGCTCGTTACTATTGCTAGTTCACTTAAGCTAGATTTTTGTGTAAGCCTCATGGCTACGTTTGGCAGACTCTGATTGGCTGGTACATGGAGGTAGGTGGTTT
>NC_061087.1:71561183-71616183 GCF_015104395.2 Macrobrachium nipponense | reverse complement strand
TTTCCAACGGGTTGTAAATAGTTTACATATATATATATATATATATATATACTATATATATATATATATATATATATATATATATATATATATATATAATACCGTCGAAGAAATGCACCTTCTAGAAGTCATATTTTTACTTAGTAGGTGAGCGAAAATTACTCGGCAAAAGATTTTTTTAGACGACAGTAGCTTCCACATATTTTATGCTATATCGGTCATTCTGATTTTGTTTTGTAGGTAAAAGATTGAATGTTGTCACATTGGCATCAAAATTGTACAATGACGCCAGGAAATAACATAACACGCCAAGTAAATGTAGCGGAACACAAAAAATTTTATGTTATGTCTTACAAAAAGATATCTAGCATCAAAACTATTACACTTACAGTTTTAATATTTTTATCAACGTATTCCACAACCCGTTAGCTATGAAATGATATATACATAACTTCAATTCTAAGCTGTTGGAAACGTATAGAAACCGTCGAAGAAGCACACCTACTAGAAGTCATATTTTTACTTAGTAGGTGAGCGAAAATTATTCATTACAAAAGATTTTTTTTAGGTGACAGTAGCTTCCACATTACTTACGCTATATCAGTCATTTTGGTCTTGTTTTGTTGGTAAAAGGTTGAAAATTTCCATTTTGTCATCAAAAGTGTACAAAGAAGCCAGGGAATTCCATAACAAGTCAGGTGAACGGGAGAGAGGGGGCAACATGGCGTGAGGTTGTGGTTGATAGAAAGTTCAAACTACGTACAACTTTGCCCTCTGGAACCTTTTCCTCGACTCCTTTCAGCATTTTGAAATCACTTAAATTAACAAATTCTGAAAATTTCAGCAAAATCAATACAAATAACAGGGGTAGAAGCGCGAATGTACCAAGATATCACAGGGTGACACAGCGATTTCGAAGTGTAAAAATTAACTGATGATTGTGGGAAAGATTGTTGGTGTGGGAGGGCTGGGGGCACTCAGCAAGTGTGGCAAGCTTTTGTTTACGTTCTCCCTGCTATTAAGTGATTTATGGCGAATTTTTATTCAACCGTGTATGTCTGTGGACGTTCGGTACGTCCCATGGTGGTGAAGGATGAGATTTTTGCGGTGAAAGGGTTAATAACCACACAAGGGATTATATTGCCATTCATGTGCATGTACAAACTTAAGCATGCTAATGGACGCACTAACGTATGCATGCTATTCTATTCATGCTTCTGATGTATGTTTGTTCTCACATATCATGTACACACCCTGTCTGATGCACAAACTACATTTTTATGATGTCACGATCATATGACTTTCGACTACCCAGGTCATTTGTGCGCCCTGTGATCTCGCTGGTGTGATTTGCTAATGATATGACTGTCTAGTTCTGTCGTCTGGAGGAATTAACTGTTTTCAAATTTTCCCAAAACACCCGAGGCATAAACATTCCAGACTGCGTCACTCGTTGTCAACCTAATTTTAACTATTAGCATACCAGTGCCTTTTATATGGCTCGTTCACCACCAAAACCATGTCACCTTGACACCTTACACATAATCTTTATATTGTTACATTATTTTAGACAACTTCCAATGCTGGTGTCCTACCCCATCGGCTGCATCCCAATTTGACGGCCCCTGCAACATACATTGTGACCATCATTATCACCACCATAACATCGATCACTGGAACTGTGCAGCTTTCTGCAAAGAAAATATCATCCTCCCCATTATCATCTAGTTGAAGAACCATAATTGCATCCTATGTAGGTGGAACTTTTACCACCTCATGGTAACCCTGTAGGTGTATCATAAACACCCTTGTTGATAAACTGTAGATTCGTCATCTTTCAATGGAGGAACTGTAATTGCCTCCTCGTTGCTGAACTTTAAATATTCTGCGACTCCCATGCAAGTGCTCATTGTACCTGCCTCGTAGAAGTATCGTAGATCCTTGGTTTGCCCCATAAATTATCCTGAGATAACTCTACACGAACCACCGAAGATTTTTGGTCTTTGTAGTAGTAGTCCATGACCTGGTTACCCACGGTGAAGACCAAACATCTAGTACAGTAGATCCTAAGTTGTTTTCATTTATCACCACTCAGTATGAGTTTGGGAATTCTTTCGTCATGAACAGGTTCTGACTGACACCCTGACAAATTTATGTATTCCTAGAAAGAAATTCCCACTTTCACCCACAAATCTGTAATGACCTAACATGCCCAACCTCACAGTCAATTACTAAAAACTGAAATTCCTCGCTAAGATAAACAAGGTCTTTATCCAATGACCCCTTTTTAAATTACGGGGAAAGAACTTTTATCACTAGCTGATCACTCACATTTAACCCCTTAACTGATAAGTACACCAACAAAACCCCCTAATGTTTATACAACTAATCTTTATCAAAATAAAACGTTCGACTCTTATTTCTATGTTATGTATCTCAAGATAAATAATACCCCCTCTCTGCAATAACATGTCATCCAGAAAAAAATATAACGTTCGACTCTTATTTCTATGTTATGTATCTCAGGATAAATTCTACCCCCTCTCTGCTATAACATGTCATCCATAAAAAAAACCTATATAACCAAACCACTAACACCACTTAATCCCAGTTACAGATTTCCCCCAAAGGTAGTTTGCATCACACAAAATTTACCGCCACGAATATTCCACGAATAACCCTTTAAAATTCCTCACAATGAAACATCATCATCTAGGATTCCAGAAGGAAGAAAAAATTTTGCAAGTATCCAACTCTAAAAGAAATGTCCACAATGGTCTCATCTGAGACACTACAGCCTTGTCAGCACCAGACTACCTGTTTATTCCAAACATCTGCAAGCAGCCACATTCCTTTTTTTAACTGACCTCATAAACCCCGAAGTCATTATTAACCTCAAAATAATTCGTCACCAAAAACACAAATCTTCGTAATCCTCAGATACCTTAGACAGAACCTGTTGCGGTTCTCCCCAATGAAATTGAATATCCTCTCATAACTTATATGTTAAAGGAGCTGCTATGATAGAAAACCCTTTACATACCTCCTAAAGAACCCCACCATTCCTAAGAATGACCTTATTTGCTTCTTTGCCCTAGGGAGAGGAAAATCTGCAATTGCTTTGACTTTATCGTCATTTACTCTAACTCCATCTTTAGATATGACATGACCTAAATATGCAATTTGCTTCTTCAAGAAGTCACACTTCGCTAACTTAATTTTTAACCCCACTAACCTAAGTCTCCTGAAAGGCATCCGCATAAACTTGAAGTGCCCCTTGGGCAATGAGAATGCGGTGAGTGTCTGACTAAGAGGAACCTGCAATAGGTCTATTGAAGAATATATTCTACGTCTCCCAATTTCTACAAAAATGTCTGTTATGGAAGCGACTGGATAACACTCAGGAATTGTTTTTTCATTCAATCTGCGGAGTCCACCCATACCTGGACAGAGCCGTCCTTCTTAGGCACCGCCAACAAGGGAAAGTTGTACAGGGACACACTGGGCCTAATAAATCCTTCCTCATCCCATTTATTAACCTCTCTCTCTACCTGTTCCTTGATTTTATAAGGTATACGGTATGCAGGAATGAAAATGAGTTTGGTACCCTCTTCTAGATTTACCTTATGTTCTGATACTTCAAACTTATCCCTAAATTCAGCCAAAACTTCATTTATCGCTTCTATATACTCCTTGCAGTCTGCGTTAGCTAAATGTTCCCTAAAGATTTTCTTCGTTCTTTGCATTTCCGCCCCTGAAAACTTAGTTTTTTCCTCTACAATAGCCACTGAACCACTATTCCTACTTCAATCTTGGTGGTCTACCATTTTCGTATTCTTCTAATATTTCATAACTGTATCATTAAAATTCAATAATTCTATCCAAAAATCCCCTGTATTTGATACCTTCTTCACTGATATGGTGTTAATGACACCTCTTAATTTCTCACTACCCTCCATTATACATACCTCTTTGGGCATTTTCACTTCCCTCAGCTTGACTTTCAGCAGCATATTCCTCGTACCTGGATTTTAAATAACATCCTCAGATAAAACCACTTTATATTTATGGTCATTATACATAGTATTCTCATATTCCGCATCCACATGAATATCACCCTAATTTATGTAAGTATCCCCAATTCCATCAACCATAATCCCAATGTATTAGTATCACCACTGTTATCAATATCACTATTATTAGCCATACCACCATTATTATCCCTGCCAAAATTACCTCTTGTATCCCCAATATCACCATTATAGCCATTATTATCACTGGCGTGATCACTAGGATCCCCATCAACACCGCTGTAATCACCAATATACCTATTAACACCGCAATGATCGCTAATATCCCCATTAACACCGCTCTGATCACCAATATCCCGATTAACGCCGTCGTGATCACTAATATCCTCATTAACACTGCCGTGATCACCAACATACCGATTAACACCGCCGTGATCACTAATATCCTCATTAACACTACCGTGATCACCAATATCCCTATTAGCACCACCACCGTGATTACTGATAGCCTCATTAACACCGCCGTGATCACTAACATTATTATCACCAATATTCCCCATATTAACCTCAGTATCTTTATTTACCTCAGTTCCATTTATACCAACGTGGAATAAAAACACCTGGTATCCCAACCATTATGCCACTAACACCTGTATAGACCGAGAGAGCATACATCATCTCTCAATACTCCACAACCGGTGAGTGTACCTGAGTTGGGTAAAGATGTTCAGTTTGAAATATTAATGTAATATACCGTTTTATTTACGATGAGACTTTTACATTAACAAATGTCATGTTTTTAATAACACACACACAAACAAACACACACACACACATATATATATATATACATATAATATATATGTATATATATATATATATAGTATATATATATATATATCATATATATATATATAGTATATATATATATATATATATATATATATATATATATATATATTACATTGGTCTGATGGACTGCTGTTTAATTAATTAAGGAGAGAAATCCTAAACTGGTAACCTGATCTACCTTTGATGCTCCCAGCAACCTGCCATCTCCGTAGCTAAAATCAGTAATTGAATCTGGGCTAATTCAAACTCTTGAGATGCCAAAAATAGAGCTAACATGAAAATTAAAGAGATTGGATTTAAAACCCCGAAAATCATTAAGACACCATTACTAAAATGGTCACATTCTATTCTCCTGTTAAAAGAAACCCCAACAGTCTTTCAGATAAATGTCGAATAGAGAATTCATTTTCGGTAGTGACAAACTAAATCACAGTTGTCAAATATCAAGTTAATAAAGATAATGTACTGCACTTCAAATCCCCTCACGATGTTCTAAAGTTTTTCCACAGTCTTTTGTTTCATGTTACCTTTTGGATGGACCTTCTTAGCACCACCTTGGCTTTCCAAAGACTCTAGCGACCACCACTAGAGTTCGTCGTCTAATTCCCCTGTACGAATTTACGCACGCTAATGGACACACTAACGTATGCACGCTATTCTACTCACGCTTCCGATCGTGCGTTCCCACGTATCATAAATCTACGGGGGGCAGGATCAGTGGCGATTCTGCCACTCAAAAAGTTGGGGGGAAACTCTGGGGCAAAGATAATTGTTGGGTGGGCATCATAGGAAAGGTGACTGTAAAAATAATTACAATTTTGGAAACATTTTGAAACTCATGGAGGAATGAATTTGACTAAAGGTAAAGGTTCATATAGAATTTTGTTTGATTCTTAAGCAAAACAGCTGTAAAGCATCCATCTGCCTTTTTACCTGACTTGCATGATTTGAAAATTTAACATTCAAAACTATATACAGTTCCAAACAATACGCAAACATTAAAGAATGGATAGTATGTATAAATATATTACACATTTGAACCAAATAAAGAAAGGTAGTAACTATTTTAAATGAACTGATATACATGGGGCATGTCTTGTCAATTCTGAAAAGGTTCAGTTTGACATTCAAAACTATATACGATCCCAACCAATATGCAAATTATTAAAGAATGTTAAGTTCGTGTAATACACATTTGCACGACTTAAAGAAGAGTATTAACTAATGAAATGAACAGACAGATATGGACCATGTAATGACCACTCTGAAAATGCTGGTTTGACATTCAAAACTAAATACAATCCCAAACAATATGCAATTATTAAAGAATGGCAAGTTTGTATAATGCACATTTGAACAAAGTAAGGAAAGGTTATTAATTAATGAAATGAACAGACAGATAGGAGGTTTATCATGAAAATTCTTAAAATGTTGTTTCGACATCAAAACTATATACAATTCATAACAATATGCAATTATTAAAGAATGGTAAGTTTTTATAATACATTTGAACACAAAACAGATATGGACCATGTCGGGACAGTTCCCAAAATGTTTAGTGCAGTTTGATTCTATGATAAAGCAAATGACTTCAAGTCACCCTCATGTAAGAACGTCTGTCCTGCAGGACAGAGAGCTGAAATGCCCCAGAAGATCACTGAATCTTTGGAAAAACGACGATCTAATTCACTATTTAGACAGTATAGTACTTCATAGCAGATTGTGACGTGTTGTGCATGACTTGGCTCCACAACTCTCTGGCCAGTTGTTTCCAGCATGATAAAATCACGGAGCCGCCGAGGTTTTCTTGAACGTTTCCTTATCACTGTTGGTGAAATCTCACATTTTTTACAGAGTTCGTCAACTCTGTTAGAGTAATTCTCAATTAAGTTGGAGTTTCTTACATCAACTAAACCTTCACGATAACAAGAAATAAGTTTAGCTGCTTTTCAAAGGTCTGCCTGTTTGTCCTTCAGCTGCTGAGATACTTTATTTTTTTTTCCCAGAATTTCAGAGAAAAACTGCAATAAACAAACAAATTCTGCATCCATCTGAGCAGGTAAACCAGCAGATACAGCTCGAGCTCCAGTATCTGCAGAAGTCTCCATCAAAAGTCTTATAACACATTCCAGACATAATAAAGCATTTTCACAGGAGGTAGCCTGACACCACCAGCGGGTATCATTGAGATGTTGAAGTTCTCGAATTTGTTCTTCAGGAAACATTTCACGCTGTATAGAAAGGAACTTCTCATGAACCACTGCCTTACTTGTAAAGATACAAGTAAAGATATAGACTTCTTCAAGAATACTGAAAAATTCAGATGCTTGTGGTACATTCTTTGCAACACTTGTCAGAACCAAATTGAGCTTATTACCATAACAATGAACATAATAAGCAAAAGGTGCTTTCTGTTTTATACGTTTCTGAACGCCACTAATTCCTCCACTCATAACTGATGCTCCATCAAATCCCAAGCCAACAAGAGAAGATTGTCTAAGCAACAAGAGAAGATAATCTAAGCCTAAATTTTCTAAAGTTTTCAGCATTATGTCTGTGATATATGCAGCATCCAATGAAGACATAGGAGTAAATTAAATAAAACATTTCTGAATACAGTGTGAGATTTCAGCATAAAATCGTTTTACTACTGCTAATTGCTCAGTTTTGCTCACATCCTTGGCTTCATTGGCTTGAACAGAAAATTAGTGGCACGATTTTATGTTTTCAGGTATTTCTTCCCTCACAATTGATGCAAATGTATCAATCATCTCATTTTGTATTGCAGAACTGGTGTACTTCTCATATTTTGGACCACTTTGACACGTTCAGCTGTAACAGGATCATGTTTGGCAATGAATCTAAGAAGTTTACGGATATTTCCTGGATTTTGTTCATCGTCACCTTCTTTGTGCTATATTTTGTGTTACTGTCAGGAGTATAATCTCACCAAGAGTTTTTATGTAATAACGATTTTCATGGACTTTCTTCTGATAGCCCTCACTTATACTCTGTTTAATGGATGTTTTATCAGTTTTATTGTGTTGGTAGTCAATCCCCGCTGTATAGGAGGATTTGTGGATATATGAGCTCAGGTGCTTTGCAATGGCTCCAGCTTTTCCTAGTGCCTTTTCCATCGTCTAAAGCCACTCTTTACAAATGCATCGTCTGCATTGCCATAAGTTGATGCAAAGTGCCTACGAGCAAAACAGAACATTGCATCACGTTCTTGAGAGTACCCAGCCCACTCATATTTATCAAAGCAAGCACCAACAAATGACCGAGCAGTGGTATTTCCTTCACTATGCTTAGGATACTCCTTTAAACATGGTTGAACATGTTTAGAACTAGCAGAGATAGATATATCAGCTGGTGCAATGTCTTCCTTCTTTTCCTGTATCTGAGATGGCAATACACTATGCACTGTGAACTTTGCAGTAGTGTCAGCATCAGAATCCCCGTTTGACTTTTTTGTCGAAGACTCTTCAGATTCAATCTTCTCTGTTGCACTACGTTTCTGAATAGTAATGAACTTATCCATAATTCCTTGTACATATCAGTAGACATCTGTAACAAAATTTTACCTTATAGTTCAACTTGACTGAATACAAACTCAAATAGGTTTCATCATGAAATTGATAAAAGCAAAAGAACAACTATAAGGCAAAAGAAAAGATTGATTGATTTTTCCCCAAAACATAAGTAAATGTTGAGGGTTTGACTAGTCCGTAAACGGTAATAATATATATTTATTAAGAAATATCGTATTATTGTTTGTTTGTTTATATATGCAATTTTTATATTGTTAGGAACCAACTGGACATTCCCCTTATATGTGGAGAACTCTGCCAGATTATGCAATCTGTACCTTGATCTTGATTAGCCTATGATAGGCTAAAGTTAGCCTAGGCTAATTAGGAAGGCTTAGCTGTACAGTATTATGTGTATAATGATAATTAATGAATCATAATACGCCTACCTATTTCCAAAATGTCTTCTGTAACAGTAACATATGCAACAGATATCTCTTAGGCAGCCTAAGCTAAATGTTTACTTCTTTGCCAAATATCAAAACATATATATGTTTACAAACAAGCAAGGAACTCAGAAAGGCTCCGAGACTTCCTTGTATTTGCTGATGCACTTCAGACTTGAAAAAGACACAGAGCTATAAATAAAAAACTCTAATCTACAATAAACATTGCTCAGGACTGTCGAAATGTATGTTAGGTACAATCACTAATATCGATTACTTTATGCAATGGTACATGGGGGAAGCAGTTATGCTGGAAACAGGCCTTTGTAATATTTACATTTAGCTTGGAGTTTCACCTACACTTTCATGACATGCTCCAGCGAATACAGTTACTGTGGTAACTGTGCGGTGTTGAAGTCGAATAATCAAAATACCGTAATTTCTTATTTCTTAATAGATATATATTTATCTTTATTTGATGTGATGTATGAATTATTGATACAAAATACATCAGAAGGGAGAGTTTTGTCAGTTTGATATGCAGCATAAGAGAGTAACATTCATACGCGATCTGGTTGTCTCTCTGTGATTTAAGTTTTGGATTTCCTGTTTCCTGATATTCACTGATTCACTCAATATGAGTGTTAGCAATATAACCAAATCATGTTGTGTGGCTAATTAGTGGCTATTGTTATATTCAATAATGATTCATTTCATATACAATATTTCATTTAAAAAGTGGTTGGGGGGGGGGCGGCAAACCAGGGGCATGGCCAAAATCTGGGAGGGCCCCCAGAATCGCCACTGGACAGGATATTTCTTATTAAGGCCAACTAAAGCATTTGGTAAAACGCTTTTTAAACATATCTCTTCGCGGCTGTAATTTTTACCCGATATGAATTTATCAAAAGCAACTGTGAAGTCCAGGTTATTTTTACGGTCTGGCATAAGGGCAAAGGATAAGCTTAGATTTACGACTAAGTGTTGGTTTACAGTAAGGGGGGTGTTAGATAAATTTAAATCTTTATCTTGTTGCTCAAGATTATTCCTGGTGCTGTTGTTTATTAAGTTATTTAACTTACGAGAAAGTCTGTTGAAATGAGTTGTGCTATTATAGGTAGCAATGTAGGAACAAAATGAAACCAGATACCTGTATATGTGGTCCGTTGTGAGGAGACAAATATTAAACTGGGTTGCATATATCATTCTTGTGTAGTAAAAAGATGTGTTTCATGTTTTTAATTTTTTCCTCCAGGAAAATCTTGTGTGAGAGTGGGATGAGGTCTGATTGCAGAGTCCATCTCCGGAATAGTACATTTTTGGAAGTACTTGTTCCTTGAGGCATTGTTCTAAAAAGTGTTTTTGATTTTTCAGCCAGTGTAGTCTATTCAGTTTTCTCAAACTTGAGAAAAAGGAATTTTAACTAATTCATAAGCAGCTTTCGTCTTTCAGGTATCCTGACCATATAATTAAGAAAGTGATTTATAAGGCAAACAATTTTTTACTGACCCCCTCATGACAAGACCAGAGAGAAACCCAGCAACAATACAATAAAAATCCCATGACTGGATAGGATTAAGACGGTGACCTAGACCCTGGGATAATCTAACCCTTTTGACTTTACTTACCCACATACCCTAGCCAAATCCCTGATCAACGTCCAACAAAAGACAATCCCCAGAGACACAGGAGTATACAAGATCCCATGCCTGGACTGTGACCAGCCTTACATTGGTTTCACAGGAAAATCACTTCCCCAGAGAATAAAGCAAAAACACTCAGTTAGGTATGGACAATAGAGCTCAGCTATTTTTAACCATATAAATAACAATGTCGGCAGAATAAATTGGAATTTTGTCACATATAGTTTATATTAGCAAATGTCGGTACAGAAGCCAGAAGACAAAGTCAGCCTTGATTAAACAAAGACAGATAATGAACGTCTCAAAGGGCGCCTGGTATTCAGATATCACAGATAAAATCTTCCTTCAACCAACGCTTAAGAAGATTAAAGAGGAATTATCAGTGGAGGTGACTTAAAACAGCTATCTGGTATAAATGCTGCCTTTTCTGTAACTTTTCTCATTCATTACATATTTGAAGAGAGAGAGACAGCAGTGTCTGAAATATAGTACTTACTTTTCTATATTTTGGTTTTTTTATGGGCTCCTTTTGTTTTTATGTATATATATATATATATATATATATATATATATATATATATATATATATATATATTATTATATATATGTATGTATGTAGTATTGTATATATATATATAATATAAATCGAGCTACAATGTCCTTTAATATCTAATTCGCTCTACCTCGGAATTAATATATTTTCATATATGCTTAACCGAAGGGGAATTTTTTCTCGATAATAGATTTACCTGTACTTGGGCGCGAACGCAGGTACAATTATAAATCCAGGACCGTCAGTGGAAGCGATACCACCCAACCGCGAGAGGCTTAAAGGTATATGTCGTCTCTCACCTCAAATACTTTCTCGCGCTGAAGTATTCGTTGGTTTGGAGACAACATCAACCCGCCTCGACTCCGGTAGTTAAGTAGCGCTTTTGACAACAAACAACGAATACTTCAGCGCGAGAAAGTATTTGAGGTGAGAGACGACATATACCTTTAAGCCTCTCGCTGGTTGGGTGGTGATCGCTTCCACTGACGGTCTGGATTTATAATTGTACCTGCGTTCGCCCGCCCAAGTACAGGTAAAATCTATTATCGAGAAAAAATTCCCCTTCGGTTAAGCATATATGAAAATATATTAATTTCCGAGGTAGAGCAATTATATATTTAAAGGACATTGTAGCTCGATATATGTTATATGAATCACGGTAAATTGTGATATGACTTATTGGTAAAATGCTACTGTTGTCAAAGCGCTACTTAACTACCGGGGTAGTCGAGGCGGGTTTGATGTTGTCTCCAAACCAACGGGATACTTCAGCGAGAAAGTATTTGAGGTGAGAGACGACATATACCTTTAAGCCTCTCGCGGTTGGGTGGTATCGCTTCCACTGACGGTCCTGGATTTATAATTGTACCTGCGTTCGCGCCCAAGTACAGGTAAATCTATTATCGAGAAAAAATTCCCCTTCGGTTAAGCATATATGAAAATATATTAATTCCGAGTAGAGCGAATTAGATATTAAAGGACATTGTAGCTCGATATATGTATATGAATCACGGTAATGTGATATGACTTATGTAAAATGCTACGTGTTGTCAAAAGCGCTACTTAACTACCGGAGTCGAGGCGGGTTGATGTTGTCTCCAAACCAACGAATACTTCAGCGCGAGAAACGACATATACCTTTAAGCCTCTCGCGGTTGGGTGGTATCGCTTCCACTGACGGTCCTGGATTTATAATTGTACCTGCGTTCGCGCCCAAGTACAGGTAAATCTATTATCGAGAAAAAATTCCCCTTCGGTTAAGCATATATGAAAATATATTAATTCCGAGGTAGAGCGAATTAGATATTAAAGGACATTGTAGCTCGATATATGTATATGAATCACGGTAATGTGATATGACTTATGTAAAATGCTACGTGTTGTCAAAAGCGCTACTTAACTACCGGAGTCGAGGCGGGTTGATGTTGTCTCCAAACCAACGAATCCTTCAGCGCGAGAAAGTATTTGAGGTGAGAGACGACATATACCTTTAAGCCTCTCGCGGTTGGGTGGTATCGCTTCCACTGACGGTCCTGGATTTATAATTGTACCTGCGTTCTCGCCCAAGTAACAGGTAAATCTATTATCGAGAAAAAAGCTTCCCCTTCGGTTAAGCATATATGAAATAATATTATTCGAGGTAGAGCGAATTAGATATTAAAGGACATTGTAGCTCGATATATGTATATGAATCACGGTAATGTGATATGACTTATGTAAAATGCTACGTGTTGTCAAAGCGCTACTAACTACCTACGTCGAGGCGGGTTGATGTTGTCTCCAAACCACGAATCCTTCAGCGCGAGAAAGTATTTGAGGTGAGAGACAACATATACCTTTAAGCCTCTCGCGGTTGGGTGGTATCTTGCTTCACTGACGGTCCTGGATTATAATTGTACCTGCGTTCGCGCCCAAGTACAGGTAAATCTATATCGAGAAAAAAACTTCCCCTTCGTTAGGTTCAAAGCATATATGAAAATATAGTAATTAACCGAGTAGAGCGAATTAGATATTAAAGGACATTGTCAGCTCGATATATGTATATGAATCACGGTAATGTAATGATATGACTTATGTAGATACTACGTGTTTTCAAAAGCGCTACTTAACTACCGGAGTCGAGGCGGGTTGATGTTGTCTCCAAACCAACGAATCCTTCAGCGCGAGAAAGTATTTGAGGTGAGAGACGACATATACCTTTAAGCCTCTCGCGGTTGGGTGGTATCGCTTCCACTGACGGTCCTGGATTTATAATTGTACCTGCGTTCGCGCCCAAGTACAGTCAGGTAAATCTATTATCGAGAAAAAATTCCCCTTCGGTTAAGCATATATGAAAATATATAATTCCGAGGTAGAGCGAATTAGATATTAAAGGACATTGTAGCCTGATATATGTATATGAATCACGGTAATGTGATATGACTTATATATATATATATATATATATATATATATATATATATATACCATATATATATATATTTATACATATGTGTGTGTGTGTGTTATGTATGCATGTTATATATATATATATATATTATATATATGATATATATATATATATATATATATAGTATATATAATATATATATATAATATATATATATATTCATATATATATATATATATAATATATATATATTATATATATATATATATATATATATATATATATATATATAATATATATAGTATATATATGTGTGTGTGTGTGTGTGTATGTATGCATGCATGTATATGATATATATATATAGATATCATATATATATATATATAGATATATATATATATATATTAGTATATATATATATATATATATATATATATATATAATAATATACATATATACTTAGTACTTATCTGTGTGAGGTAGTCTGTGTCTATTTCTTTGCACTCCTATGTATGCATAAATGACACTTGATTACCCATAAATAGATTAGCCTCTCTAAGTCTTCTTCTCCCTCCTGGATTAAACACTCTCCCATTGACTATGTAATACATGTAGTAACAACATGCCCTCGAAAATTTAAAGATAATAATAATGTTTGGCAAGCTTTAAAGTGCATATTGCGATCAAAAGTAGAGTTTTGATAATTATTTTGAATGGAAGTTGATTCTCTGATGAATAATATTATATCATTGAATAACCTGAACTTGGAGACTATTTTGTTGGATTGGTAATTCTAAACCAATTTCACTCTGAGGTTTCTTACAATATCCATATAAACATCCTTTTTTTATGTACCATGCATTTTTCGGATAACAATCAATTGTGTATGGGTTCCTGGGCACGTTGTCCAATCAGCGTCAAACAACGAGAAACAATCAGCGAATATGTAATTTTACCTTATTACACAATATCCCGCATCTCTAAAGTTGCTATTTTTTTTCATTTTCTCCAAATGAGAATTGTTCTGTAATTCACAGTCTTTTTATCTGAAATGCGTTTATTCTGGATAATAGAAAATAACGTGTTAGTCATAGATACTTGGTAAAAGGGAAGCTTGATTAATTAGTGTTCCGACTTCAGTGGTTTTTTGGAGCACCAATTGTCAGCCTGACTGGGCCAGAACCCACCTTTGCTGATACCGGACGTTTTCAAGGAGAACGCCCTTGAATTTGATAAATAAGATGGTTCTGAAAGGACCCTGGATAATGGACAAACGAAGCGGAGAACATTAAACTGCACTAAGATGAATATAAATGAGACATTTATTCTGACAGAAAATGATCTCAAAGAGAAACAAAGTTACAACGAAGTGGAATTATACAAAGGCATGCAACAACTGAATGCATGTCAAACGCAATGCCCTTGCATAAATGAATAACCCAAATTAAAACATATGCGTGTTGCATTAACTTAAATGAAAGGATTTCCTAATTCATCCTAGAAAATGAAAATAAAGGATGAAATCAGATTCTCCATTTTATTTGTTCATCAACTTTCTTTAATGAACGTATGGTAAACCAAATCTGCACATACTCATGCACATTGTAAATATGTATATATATATCCCTATATATATATATATATCTATATATATATATATATATATATATATATATATATATATATTATATTATATATATATCTATGGTACATACATTACATACACACACACATACACACACACACACACACACACACACATATATATATATATATATATATATATATATATATATATATATATATATACTATATATATATATATATATATATATATATATATATATATATATATATATATATATATATATATATACATAATATATATATATATATATATATATATATATATATATATATATATATATATATATATATATATATATATATATATATATATATATATATATATATGTTGCTCAGCACTGGTATGAGAGGACTGGACTACAACCAGCACTATATATATAATATATATATATATATATATATATATATATATAGTATATTATATATATATATATTATATATATATATGTATATATATATGGAGCTGGTTTTAGTCCCCTCAAACCAGTGCTGAGGAGCATAGAAGTGTCATTAATTATCAGTGATGACAATACTTTCCTAGTGCATACTAACCAAAACTAATGGGTCTTAGATATATGACAGTGCAACGATCGGACACTCATTTAATAAGTAATATTTCCTTAGATTTATTTTCCTTTTCTCGTTGCTATTTTAATTGAAAAATATTTTTTTACTTAAAATCTTGCCTCTATTTTTCTAATGTTTGTACGAGACTACTGTCCTGTAAGGTAAGTACAACACATAGGTGGTTTTAGGTGTCTGAGTCGTGGTGGTAGTTTTCAAGTTAAAGGAGGAGATATTTGGTAAATGCTAAGTAAAGAGAATAAAATTACCCACAATTCTAAACACTTGTTCATTTATTGTTCCGTTTCAAGGGTTTGTTAATGGTCATTTTTCGCAAAGGGTTGATTCATGGGTCATTCACGTATAACACAACTTCGAGAAGCAAAAGCATTTCTCGACTATGCTACGGGAATATAGGCAATTGGATTAGAACGTTTACTTACAAGTCATTTCTCGACTATGCTAAGGGGAATATAGGCAATTGGATTAGAACGTTTACTTACAGGTCTTGTGATTCATGGGATAATTTTGAATTAATTAGAGAAGAGGTCTGTGGAACGCAGGCAGACTTACATGAAGTGTTAGCTTCAAGAATTATGCTGAAGCTAATAGATAGGAAGGGCCATTCTTTGACTGAGTTTTATGCTTTTGTTTCAGATAAGTTGTGGATGGAAAGCTAAATCAGTGAATTCAGGTTGGGCTAAGGATGGGAAACTCTCTATCACGTTCATTTTGGAGACACGAAAGATTTGAGGTTGTCTGTACAGGTCTGACCCTTCCCTTTTAGAATTCAACCCGGCACTGCGGCATAAAACGCGAAATAACATATCAATTCAAAATTATGAAGATTTTGACAAATCTTCATTCGACAAGTTTTTTTTTAATGTAATTTGGGTCGTAAATCGGACGACATTGAATATGAAAGATTTCAATTATAGACCTCTCTTTGAATACTGCCAGATACTGCAGTAGACATTCACATGTATATCGTCATCTATAAATAGAAAAGCGCAGCTAATATTCCCATTGCGAATGCATATCTTTATTTTTTCCGGCTTTCTATAATATTTTCCCACCATCCTTTCTATGAAGACTTTCAACCGAGTCTTGGGCACAGTCGGTCAGGTTAGGTTTATTGGTATAGGAGCTTTAATTCTGTATGTAAAAGGACTCCATGATCCGGATGATGGCCTCAGCCGTTCAGACGGGAAGGCTTTTCACTAGCATCATAAATGCTCTACTCTGAGATATGTTTTATGACTCCCAACTTCATGGCGAACAGTCTCATATCCAGGCAAGACTGCAGTTTAGAATGCCTATTGATGTGGAAAATGGTCAGGTTCAGTATCGTGCCCTTCATATTTTGTGCAGAAGTTTTGCACTATAATGTGGTAGCCGAGACGCTATTAAGTCAGAGGAGGTCAAGGTGTTAAGTTATAAAATTTTGATGACATAATGACACCGAAGAAAAGACGTAACTTTCCTTGCTTTTTTATTTTATTCTTCTTCCCTCTTTCCCTTTCTGGTCCAAAGGCGGATCTCAGGAATAGTTAAAATTTAATTTGACTTTATTAATTAATGTCCGGGAAGATGCATAGGAGAGTATTGAAAATTACCAGCTTGATAATATAATATTATATATATAATATATATATATATATTATATATATATATATATATATATATATACATATATATATATATATATATATATATATATATATATATATATATATATATATATTATATATATGTATATATATATATAATATATATATACTATATCGTATATATATATATATATATATATTATATATAATATATATATATAGATATATATATATATACAGTTCACAGTGGATTTTCAGTTTGTTCACGAGTTTTGTATATATTTTTTTATATTAAACTCATGAATAAACTGAAAATCCACTGTGAACTGTCCCTTTTATCTAGCGACCGAAATGGCACGTACGAATGATGCAGGATTCTGTACATCAATTAAAAAAGATAACAAGTTTTTCACATCTAAGCTTTTTAAAATTATGTGTTATGAATTGATCAGTTTTTCTTAGGGATAATATATATATATATATATATATATATATATATATATATATATATATATATATATATATATATATTCATATGGTGGAGATGAATTGTAGTATACTTTAAATAAATGACTTCAGTACGATCGGAATTGCATAACAGATTCGAAATCAACTTTAAATCTCTTGAAATCTGTGTGGATATGGTAACTGTGACCCTACTCTTAACTTCAAAATGATATAGGTTCGAATCACGTTCAGAGTTGAATGACTTATTACACATAATTCCTTGTAGATGTGAATTGAGTTATTCCAAGGTAAAGTCACTTCATAAATAAAAAAAAGTTAAGGCAGACAAAGACAGCCAAAAAAGTAGTCACTCATATCAAAGATCACAGGCGCGGACGACTATCGACCTAAGCACTGTATAAATGGTAAACACCAAAGCAATCAATAGGCTTAGAGAATAAAAGTAAAACGAAGGGATTTGTGTGAACATAGTGCTGAACTTTTCTTCAGCAGTTAAAGAGAAATAAAAGTTTATAACAGGAGATCATTAACATGCAGATTCTTACACCGGCTAATACAAACTGTTTCAGTTACAGAAAGGCCTATGTAGTGAAGGTCCTTTGTCTTACATAAACATGGTCGAGAAGACATATAAATCTATGTAAATTGATTTATTTATTATTAAAAAACAAAAAGAAAATAACCAGCTTCCCACTTTTTATAAAAGAGCCCACGAATGAGAGACAGACATCAACCATGAAAGAAGTAAGGATTTCCGTGAGTGAGATTGTGTATGTATGTCCCAGAGAGAGAGAGAGAGAGAGAGAGAGAGAGAGAGAGAGAGAGAGGTTGCTGTGCAACGCTAATTGAGCTTTCGTAAATGGCGCCCACTTTGATCCCAAACGTCAGGGCAGCCATCAGGAAAATGAGAGAGAGAGAGAGAGAGAGAGAGAGAGAGAGAGAGAGAGAGAGAGAGAGAGAGAGAGAGAGAGAGCCACTCGGCACTCGGTTCTGTCTATTGCCCTCCACCATGTTATTTGACGATCTGTAATCCCATAATAAAAAAAATCAGGTGATATATTTAAAAATTTAGTGTGAATAATTCTACTATACAGAGCGCACGTAAAATTTTCATCTGGCAGTGTTAGCTAGTTACCGGGAGTGTTGGCTGATTATCTCTAAGATATGCCAGCATACTTTTATTTAACTTGGGAAATAAACTAATTTGAGGACCTTGTCGAGTTTATGTTTGAGCTAGTGACACGACAGTGGGACAAATCTTTTAATCTGACCTGACAATTCACAAGTAAGCAGCCATAAATTGCCACATTCGGGGAATCTGTGAAAATAGATTGATCTCTGCACCAAGACTAAATCCAATTCAAGCCCAGTTAATGAGGCCCATTGCAGGGATAAAAGCGTTTGTTTATCCATTTTCGGCTCAATTTAAAATTATTCATCTCTTTATCCAATTCATTGGATAATCGTTATCCGTATTTTAGTACCTGGCTTTTTTAATGGATTATCAGTTCCTTGAACTGCGGTTGCTTTACCAACGGTACAATCATTCCTTGAAATAAACCTGAATTGTCCCTTTATTCCCTATATGATTATGTTTTATTATTATTATTATTATTAGTTTGCGTATATCATTGCTGTCACTGTTGGTTACAATACCTTAACGTAGATAGTCACGTATGTAAAAAAATGATATAATTGTGTATACTCCGTCTTATGAGAAGGAAGTGAGTATAGTTAAATCAGCGGCGAAGAATGCCAGATTGTTTTAAAACCCACCGTGACTTTGTTTACCAAATTGATGAATTAGGTATTGGTAGTTAGATGACAGTGTTGTTCGCAGAAGAAGATGAATATCATGCAGATTACATCTTCCTGCTTTCAACTCTTAAATGGAAAATAAATTTTGATAAATATGCACGTGTTTACTTGGATCCGTCCTGGAGTTGTTTATCTAATAGTAAAGAAGCTATGCAATATGAAAAATGGTTTAACTATACATATCGTTTTTTTCTATTAAGAAGTACTTTTGAATCAATATTCTAATTAAATTTCTTACTCTGTAGTCAGAGAAATAAGTTATATTAATTTTTGGTACGCTCGAAGCAGAAATATGAATAGACCTTAATAACTCGAGGTAATTTCCCATTCTTACAAGGTATTTATATCATGTAAACTTTACTAGTAGTAGTAGTAGCCACAAGGCAATTAAGTTCCTTTTACATAATCTATAACCTTTCGAAATAGTATTCGTGTGTCGTTTGACGTTTTTCAAAGAAACAATTAAAAACTTAAAATATCAATACCTCTCATTGTTTCATGAGGCAGAAATTATTGTCATGAAAAAAATATTTTCAAGTCACTTTGTAAAACGCCTCTTCCCCCGCCCCGAAAAAAAAAAAAATAAGAATTAAGTTCAAGGAGCATCAAAGGCCTCTTTTAAATCTGACAAACTCCCTGTGTGGTTGACCTCATAAATCTCAAGTTGATTCAGTCTCCCCAGAGTCAGGACCGCGTTTAACGCGGTAAATATTTCAGAAAGGATAAAGCTGGCAGTTTGGTCAAATTATATTGTGATGAGGTGCTGGCCTTCGCTTTAGGAGGCACAAGTTAACGATGTTAACATTATATCATACAGGAAGCATAATGATCTGTGAAGTAGGACGCCTACTAGACTAATGTGAAAATAATATGAGTAGTCTAACACATTCAAAATACTTAATGCCTCCAACAATTTTTTACCATTTTTTAAAGTGATTAAGGTATGTAAGTCTCTCTCTCTCTCTCTCTCTCTCTCTCTCTCTCTCTCTCTCACTTGGTTGAGATAGCGCAAATTTTCCAAGTAGTTCTAGTGATTTGATCAAGCATTCCCTTTCTTATGTTGGTCAGAAAATTTCTTTTGTGATCTGACAAGTTATATGATGTCTACTCACTACTTCTGCTAAATTGTAATTCAAAAATGTTTCATCTAAAAAGCTCACTATTTAGTGTAGTCAGTTTTCTGACTGCATTGGCACTTTTTATTTTAGGCTTTAATCATTATCTGAAGCATATTTCAGCATACTCCTTTCAGTCACAGGGAGTATGGTGAAGAAGAAGAAGAAGAAGAAGGAGAGAGAGAGAGAGAGAGAGAGAGAGAGAGAGAGAGAGAGAGAGAGAGAGAGAGAGAAATCCCATTTTTGTCTATCTATCGAAATTAGAGTCAAATAAATCAACTCAAAATAATGCATCCTTACTTATTTATATTACCACATTATCAAGACTTGGCTGCTGACATCTACTTATTACTTCTTACTCTTTCTTACTTCGATCAATACTCCCTGTTCTGACCAGAATGATAAGAAACAACCCAGTTTGATACGACAATGGTGGCCATGGAACATAATTAATCAGGTGCGCACGCATGCACGACCCATTTTAAATTTGATCGGTAATGATCAATTAGAAGGGAATTTTCTGTTCTCTTTGGCAATATCATTCCATTGAATAAAATTCCCAGGACGCGTAGGTTACTAAAACAATAGCTACATTCTACTTAGGACGTCCAATGAATTTACTTAAGACGTCCAATGAACACATGGGCGGAGACAAAAATTAAGAATCAGAGAACAATTTTGTTTATATCATTTGACAAAAGAGAACATAGGTCACAGTTAATAACCCTTTATTAATAACTTGGATTAAGGGCTATATGTTTCTGGCAAAAACAGGAAATTAGCAAAAGTGATGTTTTGAAATACATTTAAGGGGTAAGTAATGCACACAACATGATATTTTTAGCGCTTTTAAATTCCTAACTTTTTCTTTTTGTTTCCTGATTATTTCACGTAAAATATATATATATATATATATATATATATATATAATATATATATATATATATATATATATATACTATATATATATATATATAGGTGGAAGCCACGAAGGAAAGTGAATTAATAGAGTGTGCTGTGAGATCTTTTGAATTAAAGTCCTATACGTAGCAGACTGACATATATAGGAAACATGAGTGTACAAGGAAGGGTCGTATGAATGACAAATAGAGATTATAAAGGAAATAAGTACCGAGAATCCAACATACCTGGAGAATGAGTAACCTCCCCTTCCCAAACAAAACAGGTACAGTTTAAGAGGTTTACAAAACGTTCAAGTCCAACTGCTCAGAAATAGTGACAAGACAATAAAGTATTAGCAGGGCGGCAACTTGGAAAATTTTGGTAAAAAATAAAAACCTTTTTCTGCAAGATAACTTATTCACAAAGCATATGCTGAATATAAATATATAAAGAAAATATCTGTTACGCAATTAATATGTATTTAAGTGTGTGATTGTATCTTTCAGGTCATTTGAAACATGTTACTTATGTCAGGATCTAAATAAAGCAGCCCACGACTGGCGTTAAAATTACAATGGGAAGTAAGTTGTATAATGGTAGATAAGAAATCTTTTGATCTTGCAATTACTGAACTGCCAATCCAATTTATCCTGTGGTCATTTTCACTTAGATGAATGAATATTGCATTGGATGTTTACCCAGTTTTAACTGAATATTTATGCTGTTAAATTCTTACTTCTAAGCCCTTGCTAGATTGACGACATAAAAAGAGGGGCAGTCCATAAACGGAATTTTATATATTATGTTGTTGCTTTCCCTTTCCGTTTAGAGTGTTATTATTAACATTGATTTTTTCGGCTTCAAAACTGTTAAAATAAGGGAAGCTGAGAATGTTCTTAAAAGTTTCTTTCTCCTTGTTACTTACACTATAAAACCTTTATTATAACAAACACCTAATATATGTGAAGGATAGCATAAATCTCTCCCTATTTTTCTTATGTATTCAATTTCTTGATCCAAATATTGGGGACTGACAATGTGCAATGATCGTAAAAACATAGAAGAAAAAATTGATATTTTGATATTAAGATGGTGGCCTGAATAAAAATGGACATAAGTTGTTGGTTGGTTTCCTATAAATAATGAAATTACATTGAAATGGTTCTCTATATATCAAAATATCTAAAAAAGGGAGGCAATTGCCTTCTAAAGCAAACTTAATCGATGATACCTGGATATTTAATTTAGAGAGTAAATTATTTACATAAGTACCAGCAGGCAAAACAGCTAAACTATCATAAACATATCTATACCACATTTTTAGGCTTTTAGCAAAATCACCACTCAATGCCATACGGAATCATGCAGAAAATAGTGATCAAGTCTAAGCTTAGAGTCATTTTCCATTCTCTCTAGTCAAATGGCCCCCATGGAGCTAGCAATAGTAGAAAGCTTGTACACTTTAAAGTTGAAACCTTTCCTCAACAACAACGAGAGGTCCACGGAAATGCTGTGTATTTAATTTTGAGTGTGTGTTTTCATGCCTTATGATGCACGTATTTATTTCTTTTAATGTTTTTTTCTCATTGTACATTACCTTTATATACACACACACACACACACACACACACACACACACACACACATATATATATATATATATATATATATATATATATATATATATATACATATATATATATATATACGATATATATGTATATATATTTATATTATTATATATTGCTACTTTCAAAATGCATGTTTTCCCCTCTTTGAAATGTCCATGTAGATTGTGCAACATTTTTTCAGATTCCTAGATAGCTTAGAATAGGATGTTTTAAAATGTGTGTTCAGATTTCGCATTAACGTCTTGTAAAAGAATATATATATATAACGTAAAAGAGAGAGATCTCCGTTTGCTTCCCTAAATCTGTGCAACGCGTCTTGATAGCGATCTCAAATCTTCACTTGTGTTTTGGAGAATCTGTCATCGTACGTGATAAGACTTCTTCGTCTCGGTCGAGTCGGGTACGTCTTTGTCTTTTTTTTACAGACTCGTCTTGGACGTGTATATCTTTGTCAAGTCCCACGTGGATATTGCACATTATATATGTAAGATTGCATCAGATTTCAGAACTTTCTGGAAGCTTTCGTGACAAGAACGTTTTGTATCATCTGCCTAGTCGAATTTCCATAAAGGAGAGATTTTCATTCTATCTTGAGACCTTGAGGCAGTCAGTTCTCTCCTCTCTCTTCTCTCTCTCTCCTCTCTCTCTCTCTCTCTCTCTCCTCTCTCTCTCCATCGAGATTATATTAACGTAACGTAAATTTGGTCACTCGTAACTTGTGAGAATTTAATATTTGATATTTCTTAGAATTTATTTAGTATTATTTAGTTTCTTTTGTGGAATCTGAACAAACATTTCGTAACGGCGCCTGGTTTTTTGTGAAAATGTGAATCAAGCCTGCAGCAAAGCAAAGAAAGAAATTGGTATACCAAGGTAAAGTGAGTTATATTTTTATTAGTTGCAACTAATAATGGATAGGGAGTGTGTTTAACTAATAACGGATAGGAATTGTGTTTAACTAATAATTGATAGGAATTGTGTTTGGTAAAACTGTTGGTTATAGTGTTTTTGAGTGAAAAACATTTACACTTTTACACATTGCGTATTTTATGTTTGTGTCTGTTCCATTGTTTGTGCACTTATTCATTTTCTTATTGAAGAGTGTCTTTTTGTTTTATATTTTGTCATTTGCATTCACAATTTAATTGACTTAGTTATTTTTCATTGCCTTTATCGTTGCACATTTAATTAAATTTAACACTTGTGAATTAATTTGCATTTACTTAGAATTCTTTTCAAGTTTTATTATTGTTTAGTACTTGTGAATTAATTTCAAATTTTCAATTATTGCCCAACACTTTTGAATTTCAATTGAATTAATTTTCTTGAATTTTGTGATAAATTAATTTTGATTTTTTTTTGTTAACTTTTTTACTTAATTTGATTCAAGAATTAATTAAACTTTACTTTGTTTTCAGTAACAGTAATTTTCCTGATATTGTGAATTTATTTCAAATTTTGATAAATTTTGAATTTAATAAATATTTTTGTATTTAAAATTTATATAAGTTTTCTTTATCTTACAGTATAAATATATTAATTATGACTATATTTATGATAGGTAGAAACATAGAGTGGTAATTGATTTGCTTTCCTTCAATTTTCTTGAAGTGACTTAGAACCAGGGAAGTACTTAGACTTCTGAAATCAGGGAAAATACTTTAGACTTTTTAAAATAAAGTTGTTGATGGAGTGATGCCCTTTTGATTAATTTTAATTACTTACAAGATTACCTCACACCTGTTTTGATGAACTTAGTATGATTTTCTGCAATACTGGTAAGTGTTAAGGGTTGGTGAGGTAATATTTGATGCAAGGTAACCAGATACTTGGCACTTCGTACCGTTGTTTAATGGTGCCCAGACCCGGGAAAGTAGATTTCATTATCACTCTAGAATATACTGGTGGTGTTAGGGATATATTTTGTTAGGAGAGTGACCATATAGTTTTTGTTTTGCATTTATTGTATTGAATTGTAAATTGATAACTTAGAGGAAAATGGCTCAGTTCAATGTTCAGGAATTTTTAGCAGCCCCCTCCATCCAAGTTTTGTCTGAAACCACTCTGTCTAGAGCACAGTGGAGCGCTTTAGCAGAGGCATGTGGTGGTTATGTGTCTACTAGTATGGTAAAGGCACAAATAAGATGTATTGCTATGGAATCATTGATAAACTCTGGTAGAATAACTGATGAAGATGAGTTAGAATTGGCTCAAGAGTTGTTGAATGTAGCACGTGCTGATCTCATAAATAAGCAAGCAGAAAAGAAAGAGAAAAGTGATGCAGAGTTAGAGCTTAGACGCATTGAAGCAGAAGAGAATTTGATTAAGCTAAAAATGCTTGCTGAAAGAGAAAGAATGCAAGCTGAAAGAGAAAGAATAGACAGGGAAAACAAGAAAGAAGAGAGAGAAGAAGAAAAAAGAAAAAGCAGCAGAAGAGGAAAGAGAAATCGCAAGACATGAAAGGGAAATGGAATTAATAAGAGCTAGATCCACATTACCTGTAACACCATCTAACCCTAACCAAGGTAATCAAGACCCTGTATTTGATGTAGTGAGAGTACAGAAGTTAATCCTTAAGTTTACTGAAGAAGCTCCAGATGAGTTTTTTGATCACTTTGAGAAAGTGGCTTCAGGTATGGGATGGCCAGAGGATAAATGGTCAGTTTTGCTACAAAGTGTCTTAATTGGTAAAGGGAGAAGTGCTTATCTACCCTTAACAGCTGATCATGTAAAGAAAGGACTACAAGGTACTTAAACACAGTGTGCTACAAGTTTACCAGATGACCCAGAGTACTACAATGAGAGATTCAGAAATTTGAGAAAAGATTGAAGGGAACATTCTTAGATTATGCTTACAAAGTGAGAAGGTGGTTTCAAACGTTGGGTAGAAGCTGCTAAAGTTAAACTTTGATGAGTTAGAAGAGTTACTTGTTCTTGAACAGTATCTTAAGGGAATTCCTGAACATATAAGAGCTTATTTAAGAGAGAGAGAAGTGAAGAAACTTGACAAAGCTGCCACCCTTAGTGAAGATTACAATATAATCAGTAGTAAACGTAATTACAATGTCAAGTACCAGAGTCAACAACGCCCAGGTTTTAAGTCTTATCCAAATAACAGGAACAAATTTAATGGAAACCTCCCCCTACAAGTGATACTGGTAAGAGTACACAAGGTAATACACCTCAGCAAACTAATGTGAAATCCTCATCCAGTTTTTCAAGACAGTTACAGAAACCTAATGTTGTCTGTTTCAAGTGTGGAAGAGTAGGACACTACAGTCAAGAGTGTTACCGAGGAATCACAGCAGTCAAAGCCAGTTAGTCAAGTTGTAAAACACAAAACTACGAAGAGCAGTGTGGGAACGAATCAGACGCCCGAGAAAAAGAAAATGAAACTAAACAAGCTGAATGTTAAGCAACCAGTGGAAATGTTACCTCAAGCAGTGAAGTGGCTAAGCAGTGTGGAGGCTTTTAAGCATATATCTATGAGGGTATGCTGTCAACTCAAGAAGGAAGTATGCAGGTACCAGTCAAGATATTACGTGATACAGGGAGTAACCATAGTGTGGTAGTACGTGGTTCTCACCCTCAGTTGGAGAAGAGTCTCACAGGAGATTCAGTTATTTTGAAGGGTATAGGAGGAGAAGAAGTAACTCCTATATGCCGCTTACACCTGTCGTGTGAATTGGTGACAGGGAATGTTGATTTTGCTGTAAAGGACTCACTAGCTGTGGAAGGTATACATATTCTGTTGGGGAATGAAGTTGGTGGTGTGCCATTTATTCCTTGTCCTGTAGTGACAGACAAACCATTGAGGATTAGTCCTACAGAAGAGTTGGAAGAAGAATAACCCCCACCTGTTTCCTAGTTGTGTAACTACCAGAAGTATGAAGAGGACTACGAACTGTAAGTGAAGAAACTGAGGATTTACACACCCAAGAAGGATCAAGTGAAGGATCTTTGTGCTTAGAAGAATTGTTTCAGGGAAGTGAAGTTTCCCATAGTGCTGACCAAGAGAGATTTCCCATGAGATGAAGAAGACGACGACGACGAAGAAAGAAACCTGATGTTCCTGAAGAGACTCCGAGTAGTCAAAGTGTTACTGAAGACAGTAGTGAAACTACAGTAGCTGAGTTAGCAGATATTGAGAATTCAATCCTTGAAGTTGGTCAAGTGACAAGAGAGAAGCTGATGGACTTGCGAAGAAGGATACATCGTTAACTGATTTGTTCTTCAGAGTTGTTGATCGAGAAGAGATGCAACAAACTCCTACCTGTTACTATCTGAAGGAAGGTTTACTGATGAGGAAATATAGACCTACAGATATACCAGGAGATGCTGTATGGGGCGAAAATCATCAAATTTTGATTCCATATCCGTTGAGAAGGCAAGTGGTTGCAGTAGCTCATGAGTCTGGACATATGGGAATCAGGAAGACTGTGGAGAAGATCATGAAATATTTTTTCTGGCCTGGACTTCACAAAGATGTTAGCAGGTTTTTGTTGTGAGTGTCATACCTGCCAGATAGCTGGAAAACCGAATGAAATCATCAAGAAAGCCCCCATACAACCTATAGAAGTTAGAGGAGAACCCTTTAGCAAAGTAATTTATAGATATGGTTGGACCATTGCCGAAGACAAAGAAAGGAAATGAGTAATCTGTTGACATTAATGTGTCCTGTGACAAGGTATCCAGAAGCAATCCCTGTTAGAAACATATCTGCCAAGATAGTTGCTGAAAAACTTGTGGAGTTTTTCTCAAAGTTTGGTATACCAGAAATAGTACAAAGTGACAGAGGAACAAACTTTACTTCAAAGTTATTCCAGGATGTGATGAATTTGTTGGGAGTGAAACAACAGTTATCCACTGCCTATCATTCAGAAACTCAAGGTGCCTTGGAAAGGTTCCACCAGACATTGAAAAATATGCTGACAAAGTATTGTTCTGAGTCAGGAAGAGAATGGGATGTTGGTTTACCATTAATGTTGTTTGAAATTAGGAGTGCTTACCAAGAAAGTATGGGATGTTCACCTAATGAGATGATTTTTGGAAGAGAAGTGAGAGGACCGTTGAAGATTCTTGCAGAAAATTGGAAAGAAAATCAAGAGGAAAGCCAAGGAGAGTATGTGAAGAACCTAAGGAAAAGGTTGAAAGAGATAATAAAATTCTCTTTAGAAAACTTGAAAATGAGTCAAGAGAAAATGAAAAGGAGATTTGATGCTAAGACTAAGCTAAGAAGTTTTAGTGTTGGTCAACAAGTGTTAGTGTTCTTTACTGTTAAGAGATTTCCCCTCACTAATAAAATTTCAAGGTCCTTACAAGATAATTCAGAAGTTAAGTGATAGAACTTATGTGATTGAAACACCAGAAAGAAGAAGAAAACAAAGGAAGATACATGTGAACCTCTTGAAACCTTATTTCTCTGAAACTAAAACTGAAACTGTGTCAGTAACCCAGACAACTTTATCTACAGAAGACGATGATGGCTACAAATTGGGAACTGCAAGCAAGATGAATAATTCTTCAATTTTGGAAAATTTGGAGGATAAACTGAAACATCTGAGTGTTGAACAAGTGAAGACTTAAGTGACGTAATTAGAAGGTTTTTCCAAGAAATTTTTTTCAGATGTTGCCATTAGATGTCTGATCTGACCAAGCATGAAATCAAGATTCAAGAAGATGGAAAACCTTTCAAGCAAAGAGCCTATCGCTTATCACCGTATCATCGAGATGTTTTGAAGAAGGAAGTTGAGTATTTGCTGCAACATGGATTAGCAGAACCCAGTTCAAGTCACTTTAGTTCTCCATGTGTGTTAGTGAAGAAACCAGATGGTTCATTTAGGATGTGTACTGATTATAGGAAGCTGAATCCTATCAGTGTGGCTGATAATTATCCTTTGCCTCTTATAGATCAGTTACTTGATAATATTGGGCAAGCCAAGTTTGTTTCCAAGATAGACTTGTTGAAAGGATATTATTAAATTCCCTCAGATGAGAATGCGAAGTTGCTGTCAGCTTTTATTACTCCATTTGGACTATATCAGTATACTGTTCTGCCGTTTGGTCTGATGAATGCACCCGCAACATTTCAACGAGTGATGGATCAACTGCTAGGATCAATAGAAGGAGTAGGTGTATACCTAGATGACATTGTGATTTACTCTACAACGTGGGAAGAACATCTGAGGATTCTGAAGAAAGTTTTCAAGAAACTACAAGAAGCAGGATTAACAGTCAACCTAGAGAAGAGTGAGTTTGGCAAGGCAACTGTGCAGTATCTTGGGTTTGAAGTTGGGAAAGGCCTTCTTGCTCCAGTAAATGCTAATGTAGAAGGTATCCGTAAGGCTACCCCACCTACTACCAGGAAACAGCTACAGAGATTTTTGGGGATGGCTGGTTTCTATCGTCGTTTTTGCCCAAATTTCTCAGCCATAGTAGCTCCCTTGACAGACTTAACTAGTCCCAAAGCTAAGTTTATTTGGATTCCAGAGTGTCAAGAATCTTTTGAGAAGGTAAAAGCCATTTTAACTTCAAGACCAGTACTTCAAGCTCCAGAATTCGACAAGAAATTTGTGATACAAGTTGATGCGTCAGACTGTGGTGTTGGAGCTGTTCTACTTCAAGAAGATGAAAATAATATCTACCATCCTGTGTGCTTCATGTCTACAAAATTGAAAAAACATCAGAAAGTATATTCGACAATCGAGAAGGAAACTTTAGCCTTAATCACTGCATTGAAAAAATTTGAAGTGTATGTGAATAGACCTAGGAATGAAGAAATTTTAGTTATGTCTGATCACAATCCACTATCATTTATCCAGAAAATGAAAAATCATAATCAAAGACTGACCAGGTGGTCTTTGTGCCTGCAACAGTATAACTTAAGAGTGCAGCACATTAGTGGCAAAAACAATGTAGTTGCTGATTATTTATCTCGTTGCGAATTGTTGGATTCAACACTGTGATAAAAAATCTTCTGGGGGGAGGTATATTATATATTGCTACTTTCAAAATGCATGTTTTCCCCTCTTTGAAATGTCATGTAGATTGTGCAACATTTTTTCAGATTCCTAGATAGCTTAGAATAGGATGTTTTATAATGTGTGTTCAGATTTCGCATTAACGTCTTGTAAAAGAATATATATATAACATAAAAAGAGAGAGATCTCCGTTTGCTTCCCTAATCTGTCAACGCGTCTTGATAGCGATCTCAAATCTTCACTTGTGTTTTGGAGAATCTGTCATCGTACGTGATAAGACTTCTTCGTCTCGGTCGAGTCGGGTACGTCTTTCTTTTTTTAACAGACTCGTCTTGGACGTGTATATCTTTGTCAAGTCCCACGTGGATATTGCACATTATGTATGTAAGATTGCATCAGATTTCAGAACTTTCTGGAAGCTTTCGTGACAAGAACGTTTTTGTATCATCTGCCTAGTCGAATTTCCATAAAGGAAGAGATTTCATTCTATCTTGAGACCTTGAGGCAGTCAGTTCTCTCTCTCTCTCTCTCTCTCTCTCTCTCTCTCTCTCTCTCTCTCTCTCTCTCTCTCTCCATCGAGATTATATTAACGTAACGTAAATTTGGTCACTCGTAACTTGTGAGAATTTAATATTTGATATTTCTTAGAATTTATTTAGTATTATTTAGTTTCTTTTGTGGAATCTGAACAAACATTTCGTAACGGCGCCTGGTTTTTGTGAAAGTGTGAATCAAGCCTGCAGCAAAGCAAAGAAAGAAATTGGTATACCAAGGTAAAGTGTGTTATATTTTTATTAGTTGCAACTAATAATGGATAGGGAGTGTGTTTAACTAATAATGGATAGGAATTGTGTTTAACTAATAATTGATAGGAATTGTGTATGGTAAAAACTGTTGGTTATAGTGTTTTTGAGTGAAAAACATTTACACTTTTACACATTGCGTATTTTATGTTTGTGTCTGTTCCATTGTTTGTGCACTTATTCATTTTCTTATTGAAGAGTGTCTTTTTGTTTTATATTTTCATTTGCATTCACAATTTAATTGACTTAGTTATTTTCATTGCTTTATCATTGCACATTTAATTAAATTTAACACTTGTGAATTAATTTGCATTTACTTAGAATTCTTTTCAAGTTTTATTATTGTTCAGTACTTGTGAATTAATTTCAAATTTTCAATTATTGCCCAACACTTTTGAATTTCAATTGAATTAATTTTCTTGAATTTTGTGATAAATTAATTTTGATTTAATTTTACTTAATTTGATTCAAGAATTAATTAAACTTTACTTTGTTTTCAAGTAACAGTAATTTTCCCTGATATTGTGAATTTCACTTATAAATTTTGAATTTAATAATAAATTTTTGTATTTAAAATTTTTATAAGTGTTTTCTTTATCTTACACCAGTATAAATATATTTAATTATGACTATATTTATGATAGGTAGAAACATAGAGTGGTAATTGATTTGCTTTCCTTCAATTTTCTTAAAATGACTTAGAACCAGGGAAGTACTTAGACTTCTGAAATCAGGGAAATACTTTAGACTTTTAAAGTTGTTGATGGAGTGATGCCCTTTGATTAATTTAATTACTACAAGATTACCTCACACCTGTTTTGATGAACTTAGTATGATTTTCTGCAATACTGGTAAGTGTTAAGGGATCACTGTTGCCTTTAGAGTATTCAGTCGTTTAAACGTGTTATGAGGGTTCAGGTGTCTGGCTTTTGGTGAGGTAATATTTGATGCAAGGTAACCAGATACTTGGCACTTCGTAACAATATATATGAATCATCGTAATGTGATGAGACTCATAATATGGCTATGTGCGACAAAAGAACTACAAAGTTATCAAGCTCGAGTTGGATTGATCCTGACTCCAAAACAACGAATACCTGAGCGTGACAGGGATTTGTAGGTGAGTAGAGGCGTTAACTATGCCTCTCATGATAGGTGTGTGGTTTAGAACGCTTCACTGTACGTCCTGAATTCTTGGCTCTGTGGTTTGCGCCTCTGAGCCGACGAATTTCCTATCGACTAAAAAATTCCCCTTTAGTTAACATATATGAAAATATATTAATTCCAAGTTAGAGTGAATTAGATATTAAAGGACATTTGTAGCTTATTACATATATATATATATATATATATATATATATATATATATATATATATATATATATATATATATATATGAATCATGGTAATGTGATAAGACTTATAATAAGGCTACATGCAACAAAAGGTTATCAAGGCTGAGGTGGGTTGATGCAGGTTCCAAAATAACGAATACCTGAGCGCGACAGAGATTTGTATTTGAGAGGCAACGTTAACTTATACCTCTCGTGATGGCCGTGCGGTTTAGAGCGCTTCACTGTATGTCCTGAATTCTTGGTTCTGTGATTCGTGCCCATGAGCTGACAAATTTTTTATCAAATAGAAAATTACCCTTTGGTTAACATATATGAAAATATATTAATTCCAAATTAGAGTGAATTAGATACTAAAGTACATTCGCAGCTTAATGCATATATATGAATCATGGTAATGTGATAAGACTCATAATACGGCTACGTGCGACAAAAGCACTACAAAGTTATCAAGCCATGAAAACCTGAGCACGACAGGAATTTGTATGTGAGTGATGGTGTTAACCTATCCTTCTCGTGATAGCCTTGTGATGTAGAGTGCTTCATTGTACGTCCTGAATTCTTGGTTTTGCGGTTCATTCTCATGAACCAACACATTGTTTATCAACTAAAAAATTCCCTTTCAGTTAACATATATGAAAATATATTAATTCCGAGGTAGAGTTAATTAGATATTAAAGGACATTTTAAGCTTAATGCACACACACACACACACACATATATATATATATATATATATATATATATATATATATATATGTGTGTGTGTGTGTGTCGCGCTGCGTGCGCGCGCCATAGGAGGAGGTGACGCAGGAGAAATGGAACAAGGAGGATGAAGATAGGCCTGTGTTTTTGTGACAAAAGCTTAATTAATATAGAGTATAGTTTTTGGTGACACATTTATAATATGTATATACTGTACTTTACTATCATATATTCTTTAATACAAAGGAATTAATAATTGTTATGGAAGTGGGGAGGAGTGCATGCCAATATATTTTATGACACAAGTCTAATATGTAGACAGTATATGTATAGTTTTTTGTGAACTATGCATAATGTTCACAGTAGCATTATATATTTTTCAGAATAAAAGACTATACAGATTCTTACCTTTATCCTATTTATCCTCGGGTGTGAGATGAATCCACTTATCGACAACAGCCTCACATACTTCAGTCCATAATTTCTCTTTATATGCTTCTCCATATATTCCTTTAGTGCAAAATCATAGAGAGGTGGTCTTTTCTGCACCTCCATAATAAAAGTTTTACAGTCAGTTATCTCTCTACATGTCATTGTGACACAATCAGTGTGACCCTCTGCCTGTCAGTCACCTACTTCAAACAAAGTATCTCGATCACAAAATCTTTTGTGTGTGCCCTCTGATTTGAAATAACAGTGTCTATCCACGGCCACTAGTGGTAAGCCACTGTGGTATGGTCAAGAAAATGAGCTCAGTAGCAACTTCATAGGCACTCTTTTAGTGGCTTCCACTGCTTACGGCTCGTCTGCAGTTTTCCGTGTAAAATGCACGTATCCAATATTTTCTTAGTGGTTCGCCACTTAGTTGGCCAACTGCCTTCCACTGAAAGTGTCCCGCATGAAGCAGCCAGCACATGGATCACTTTTAGTGAAAAGTGGTCAGTCATTCAGTGGCTGGCCACTAAAGTAAAAAATGAATTAAACGTGTTTGTGTGGGCAACCGTAGACGAACCACAAAAATTAGAAGGCTCTAAATGAGTGGACACGAAGTGGGTACCAGGTCTATTTTTTGTCTACAACACTGTACAAGCTGATGTTATCAGCTGGCCACTAATCCACTGAAAGTGTCTCATGTGTGGACAGCCTAAAGTTGCTCTCTCGTTCTTCAGCATTAAGTACGGAGATAAATTATAATCCAATAAGTCCTCATTCAGAGATCCATGTAAGTAAACGCCAAATGAAGCTGACCTTCAAGGATGATAATGCTAAATAATGATAATTCTGTCTTATTCCATATCTATAAAATGTATATAAACAATAACTTTTATTTTGTAAAACTGTATATTTCTTTATTATAAGTTGTTCTTCGTTTTAGAATTGATAAGAAGACGTGAATGTTATATTTTGCCCAATTTAACCGAGTGCTATTTTTTTTTTTTTTTGTATTTAGCATCATTACATTCTTATAAAATTCCTGGAACCAAGATTCTATGAAGCTTTCATACCAAATTGGTACAAAAGCCACAATGATCTGTCTATCTCCGTTCAATGTTAACTGCCTCCATGATGACGAATTTTTTTTTTTTAGTAAAATCATGAATACTCTGTTTTTTTTAATGTAATATGATATATTTCATTTACAATTAGTAGATCATACATTTACTTTTCATTTAATTTCTTCCAGTGCTCTCCGCCTAGCAACCATTGTTGGCATTAGTCGGGGAAATACTGTATTTTAGAAAGGAAACGAACCTGAATGTGAGACCAATAAAAGTTGACATTGTCTTACAGGGAGTATATAGACATGTGAAAATGTTAAAACAAAAGATGCATATACAGTATACTCTACGTGCGAAAGGACGCTTTGTATCAGTAATATAGGTCTCTTTATTTTTTTTTTTTTTCATTTCACTTCTGTCTTTCTCGGAAGATAAAAATTTAAAAAAATGTTATCGATGAATACATACCTTCTCGAAATGCACATATTTTAAAAATATGTTTAGCTAACTTGTCAACATTGAAATGTTCACTCTTGTCGATAGATGACAATCTTCAAAATGATGAGGATAGCTAAACATTTAAACACTGTGAATATGACCTCCCTCTGCTCATGATATACTTAAACAAGACCCAACGTATAGTAACAACATGCAATTCAATATTAGAGGAAATTTTGTGTCAGGCCCAAACTTCCAATCAGTAATCCTGCTCCGCACACACTCACCTTCGACAGTTTCTGCGATCTTCTTTAGAGTAATTTTTTCTCATGTCTTCAGATTTTCTGGGGTGCCGCGATATCATTGTTCTCTAAGTCTACATATGCCATTGGCCGACCTATGTGCTTCTCTCTGTATCGTTCCACCAACTGACTGAGGTCAATATTCATATACTTTGTCCCTCTGTCCAGTATGAAATTAAATTGCGTTTCTCTTAGTGTTTTTTGTTTCAATTATTAGTTTCCCATAAAAATTCCTTTCCCATATCTTCATAGTTTGAGAGAGTAATAAGAACAAGTAAAAAATGCGTCTTTTCAGTATAGCCTATAATAAAGGCTACCGAAAACAAATCTATCTTTCAGTGGTCTCGGGATACTGCTGTATGAGCCCATGAAATTCTCAACAGGCCGAGGTGACCTGTGTTGTTGCGGTGCCAGAAGCACGATCCTGGCTAACAGTAACCATGAATAAAATGAAACTCTTGAGGCTAGAGGGCTGCAATTTGGTATGTTTGATGACTTAAGAGTGGATGCTCAATTCTCAGACCTCTAGCCTCTAGTTTTTAAGTTTGCTGATCATTTTGCTTGTTGAAAAAATTTCCTTATTGGGTTTTGTTTCCAAGAATTATTTCGTCATCTTTGTTCATTCTCTCTGGTTACAGCTGAGTAATAAATGGAGATTGCTTAATTCACAGAAAACTCAATACTAAGTCAAAAGTTATTTGTATAAATTAAGAAATACTTTGTGCAGAACATTGTCATCTATGGTCGAAAGCTTTATGTTTATTTGGACCCCTCACAGGGAACGCTTCAACAACTGTTTTATGTTGATTTTACGAAGGCGGTGAGGGGAATGGGCTCCTGTTTCTAATGCAACATAAATGGTTATGGATCGCATTTCTTGTGTAACCAATCACGCAAAGGAGATGTTTCGTATTTAGTTTATGACAAGTGGGTTCATACTTTACGATACACGGCTCTTGCCTCATGTTACTATATACTATATACAAAGTTATTTCGGGAAACCTTAGAATTGCAATGAATTATGACAGGATGATATTTCGAGAACGCTGAAACCTCTTGTGTGAATTGTTAGGGAATTTTGTTTTTACAGTTGTAAGCAAATCGAGAACGAAAATATAAGAAGCAAAATCAATCTAGTCGATGGACTAAGAATAGAATACCTCCTTTTTGGCACCAAATCTAAACTTTGGTGTTAGTACATCCAAGAAGGAAGGAAGAGACACTGCTCTTCTCCTTAAACTTCATGAATTTTGAACCACTGTACTTCATGCACCCTGAATTAGCATCCAAAATTAATGCCCGTCTATTTTTAGGAACCAGTATACATCATTAGACGGTCTTAAGAGTATAAATAGTATGTGTAATTCTGTAAACAAGAAAACAAGCAATTCGTTTAAACCACGGGCCTTCTGTGGAGATCCTAATAAAGAGCTCTCAGGGACTCCGGTATATGCAGACCATTCAACCATTTATGATGGTACAGTAATATTTCTTCCATTGTCAGCTTGGTTTAGTAAAATTTTTTGTCATCACGTTATTAATTTTGGATTTTTTCATTGCGATACTCTTGGTAACATGATGTGTCAAATCTCACATTACGTACTTTACACAATTATGGGCATTTTTTAAAACGTCGTATGTGTGCACATGTACTACAATTTGCTAGAAGGAAATACATTTTTGTATACACTTATTACAGATGAAAAGAAAATCTTTCAACTTGGCAAATAGTGCATCATTTAATCATTTTATTCGTGTGCATTAATGAATTTCATAAATGATTACTGTTGTTTCCAAGACTGATTTTACCATGGAAATGAAAAGTGGATACCTACTACAATTCCTAACAAATTTGATAATCATAAGACGTTCTTGACTTATTCCTGCCAAGGTATTTTATTTTCTACTGGTATAAATATCAATACTCGAATTAAAACAATCTTTCAACAAATATCTTAGCGAGTCGTTGCGTAACATCATTAGTTTACACCGCAATAGAGGGGGATTACTGTATCCAAAACAATCGTAGACAATAGAAGTGACTTTTTGACCGTACCTCTCTCTCTCTCTCTCTCTCCCAGGTTGGAGTTATGTTAGGCATTATGCATTATATTTCTATATCAAAAGGATTAGAGATTCGAATTCCAGATACCATTTTAATTAGAGAATCGGATATTGATTTTAGATTATCTCTCTCTCTCTCTCTCTCTCTCTCTCTCTCTCTCTCCCAGTTTTGCTTACAATTTTTTTTTAAATCTTCTTACATTAAGCAAAATTGAAACTTTTGTTAACAAATTTGTTGCGACGTAAGGACATATATCTCAAAGTAGAATATTAAAAATCCGAATTCCACTGCACATCGTGTATATTGCCTAATTTCCTATATCTGGCTTCCGAAAAATACAGTTGTGTTCTAGAGTCGTTGTATTTTTGGTGTCAGTTTCTTTATTGCCAGAACAAAGTTCTTGCAGTTAGATTGAATTTGTAATTCGGCAAAAGAAAAAAAAAATAGTTTTTGGAATACAAAATGAGTATTCATTTCTAAAGTTATGTTATACCAGCTATGCAAAAATTCACGCACTGCTTATGCACAATTCTGCTCAGTACTTTGATAAAGTTGTTTTGTTTGTTTGTTTGTATGTTTTTTTTTTTATGTTACTTGGAACCAGTGGTTATTCAGCTACGGGACCAACGGCTTTACGTGACTTCCGAATCACGTCGAGAGTGAACTTCTGTCACCAAAAATACACAACTCTCACCCCTCAGTGGAATGTCCGAGAATCGAACCCGCAGCCACCGAGGTGGCGCGCCAACACCATACCGACCACGCCACTGAGGAGGATATAAAGTTGTTACTTCAAAAATTATCAAATCTTTTAATGCATAGGTTAGTCTGGTTAGCCAGTATTTTGTAATATCTGCCTATATAATGAAAGCGTTACAGAAGTGTATTAAAAGTTACTTGATGTTAATTTGAGTTATTCAGATAATGCCTCCGACGACGAAACGAAGCTAGTTATATATATATATATATATATATATATATATATATAAATATATATATATATATATATATATATATATGTATATTATATATATATATATATATATATATAGTATGTATATATACATATATATATATATATATATATATGTATATATAATATATATAATAATATTATATATATATACATATTTATATATATATATATATATATATAATATATATATATCAATATATATATATATGTATATATATATATATATATATATATATATATATATATATATATATATATATATAATGTTTTTTCAGCTTAACAATCATATCTTTGTAGCTACTGTTATAAATTTTTTTAAATGTTGCAGTCTGATAACTTTGTTAATAACTACACTGTTTTGTTTTTAAACCTTAGTAATTGTTAGTGTTTTTATATTGGTTAATATGAATTTATGTTTTAAAGTTATTGTGAGTCACCCTACCGAAAAATCACACATAATACAAAGATTTTTACGTGTAAAAATATGCTTCTCCTGATGCCTTTTTTCATTTCCTTTACGTGACACTTATGTTATCCGCTGGCTTCATCTCTCCCAAACCCCAGACGCCTTACCCAAAGAGAATCAACCTTTATCCACTAAGAAACTATTGCAAACTCCTTTTTCAAACCTTGCTGTAACAAAAAAAAACTGTAGTTCTTTCTCCTCCAAACACTCATTTTGATGTTTTCACAGCACTAATATAATTATAGATAAAAGATAATGAACATTAAGTCAGTTGATATTAATATTAAATTATCTATAATATTATTCATCAAGGAATTATCGGCACTGAACATACTCGTCAAAAAGAGTACTTACGTTCGAACAGGCACATGGATTTATAATTTCACGTTATAAGTTAATTATATTTAATAGAGAATCCCTTGAAAAATTCTTAAATTTGGCTTTATTCCAGCAGAAGATCAATTACCTGATGTCGAATAGGTTTCCGCATAGGACTTTTCTGATAATTATTAACAATCGTTTCCATTATCGCTTGTATAATACAAAAAACCGCACTTTTTTTTTTATCAGTCTTTGCCACTTGCGTCTTACATAAGTGCTCTCAACACAAATGGTTTTATGTTGCATCGTTTGCAGAGAAGAGGACAATACAAACATGGTCATTAATCACGTGTATAGGGATGCCTAACTTTTCCCATTAAGGGACATTTTACGCAAGTCCAATTACAGACGACATTGGTAGCTGAAAAGAAATGCTGATATATGGTATGAAAGGTTCTGTATTTTTCGTATTTTTAGAAGCTCTTGTTAACTGGTTCTAGAATGATAAATACTTCGTATGTAATAATCTGTGTAGTAAGATTGTACAGTTCTGAGAATTTGTACTCTCCCACCAACTCTGCAACACCAACACCAACCAACTCAAATACACACGCCACACGCATACACACACACACACACACACACACACACATGCACACATATATATATATATATATATATATATATATATATATATATATATATATATATATATATATATATATTGTTACGTATGAGCCCGGCCTTGAAAGGACTCCAATACGTAAACAGAAATAGTTGAAGGAAAAAAACCATAAATTACTTGAACTTACCGTAAGAAGGATTTATAGTGATAATTTACTCTAGAGGAGAAAGGTCGCCAGAAACTCAGCTAATTACTTTACAGCTATTTATTTACAAGAGGCCCTTGCTGGCCTGGAGAAAAGTAAATGCAGCGTGTCCGCACGTTGGGACCCATATGTCTCTCACAAATGGATAGCTGGCTAAAATGTGATTCACGTAATGAAAGCTGGGTTTCGATATCTTGCGGTAATGCAACACTTGCGGGCAGACAGACTTGACACGTGACTCAGGGAATCTGGAAAAAGATCCCAGATTAGACAAGAAAAAAAAGAAAAGGATTTCTTGCACAAGTTACGATTATTCAGTTCTCTAACACTGGGGCAAAGGAACTCTAATGTTTCACTGAGGTATGCACTGACTTCATTTGTCTGGGACAATCACACAAGGGGAAGCATGCGGCCATGAGGCAGTGAGAGGAAAAAAAAACAAAAAGGGATGAGTTTCTTTTTTGGTTTAGAAGTTTGAATTGGAAAAATGGGGAGCAAATAGACAATAGGATGTAAGGAGCTGGCAATATGCTGCTTCACAAGACGTGCGTGGATGCCATGTTCAGTGCGGACCTTTGTAGAAAATGCGGCCTGGCTTTGTCTCAGGTCTGGGTCTCTTGGCGCGCCAGTAGCGCCGTTAGGCTTAAGTGTGGAAGGCTCGTGGCGGACATCCGTCCGAGGTCACGACTGGAGACGACTGGGGAAGATCGCAGGTGTCTTGCCTGGGTGTTGGGGTTCAGCTTAACCCCCCACGAGCAGGGCAATCCTGGAAACAGAACATACAGCCAGCAGAGGGTTCACAGGAAAAAGAGCTTAAGATATAGGCCTAAGAAGTACCAGTCTGCCTACATACTTCCCTTTGAGATACGTCCCTAAAGCTGACAAAAGTCTATTTTCCCCCAACTTAGGAACTTCCTATCTCTGGCTGGTGTGTTTTGGTTTCCCGCCTAAAAATCAGCTGATATTTGGAGGAATATGGCTGCCATTTTACAAATCAAAATAATTACTTGAATGCTGGGTAGACGAAAGAGATCAATAAACGTAGCAGCTCCCCTGTTAAGAAGGCATTCACTCCCTTTCGGGCGTGAAGGCCTTGGCTTAAATAAGTTGATCGTCTCGACTACCTAGTTCTCCTACTCTAACTGAAGTTTTTAGAGCAGCGATACAGCTAACTACAGTGGCCTACCTAACTTATAGGTGGAGATGCTAAGTGTACTAACTTATTGGATTAATGTAGTTTAGCCTAAGTAAGAACTACTGGTTGTCTGTGACGACAATCTACTCTACCCCTAGATAAGGTTACTTGAACATTCTACTTGCTACTACCCTAATGCCCTGGTACTAAATCATTAGCCTAACCTACTCATTACAGTTAATTGGAGACGCAATCATTCCAGAGTGTGGTACACACAGCAGCGGTTCGCCGACCGAATTTTTAAAATACATTAGATGAGGTAATGATGCGTGAGAATGATGAGGGGTTAGTAGACCAGGATGGAAATGTAATGAGGTAATTATATTTAAGTGAGGGTTAGTATTACAATTGCTTGGGGTTAGAGGGTTAGTTTTACTGGTAGAGATCAGGCTGGCTACCTTCTCTGGGTAGGTGCCAGGATCACTCTGGTGTCAAGGAGAGCATGTGGCTCTTGGGTTAGTTTGTTAATGATTTGTTACGTCCCTTCTTCTTCTTCTTATTCCTCCAGGGCCTGGCTATACCAGTCCTAGGAGTAGACGGAGGCACTGACTCTGGGGTAAGGCCAGAAACGCCGTCAGGAGCAGCGGTGGTAGCAACCGTCGTAGAGGTGGAACCTACTGCAGGGGAGGCCCTCACTTCAGCTGCTGCGACAGCCGTCGTAAGGGGAAAACTCCAGGCTGACTCCTGGTCGGGCAGTTCCTGGTTGTCCAGAAGAGGTGAGAATGTTGGGTCTGCCGGAGGTTCATCCTCGGGCGACAGTGGTAAGGGGGAAGAAGAATTATGGGCTGGAGATTGGCCATGGGCTGCAGTAAGCTCCATGCCTGTTGGAGGATCTCCTGTAGGAGGATCCTTGATTAGGTTAGGCGCCGGCGCTAGCTCAGGGCCAGGCGCAGAGGTCAAGTTCTGTGGTGGCTCTACGTCCAGGCTGGACGGAGCTTGACACTGCTCAGTGGTGCCAAGTGGCACTGGCAGAGTGTTGAGGTCGACTGGACCTGTGACGGGTACCGGAGGTGCAATACCTCTCAGCGTGCCCTTGGTTATGGGAGACAGAGGGTCCTGTCTCTTTTGGAAGGCTAAGCCTTGTGGAACTTGGACAGTGTCCGCTGCTGGTAGCTTGCTAGGGCACCTAGGCCAATTCATAGAGTGCCCTAGTACGTTGCAGGTCTTGCAACGGAACTGTGAATGATCAATCTCCCTCCTTGGTAACGGGGGAGACTGTTGGTGGACGTACTTCCGGGAGGAAGTAGGTCTTGGATGGCTCCTTGCTTTGGAGTAGTTTGTCGTGGGGTTAGTACCCTTAGGCTTTTTGAACGGTGAGGGAGACTTCATGTCTTGCCCTAGGAGGAGGTCATAACCTCCTGGAATGTAGCTTGCAACTGCAAGGGTACAAACCTTGGAGAAGTGAGGTCTGGTGACTCTCAATTGTACGGTCGGAAGGATCAGCTTGATATGGTTGATACCTTCAATGGTTATTAATTGACTTCTGTCAATATTAGCCCCTCGGGGGATTTGGTCTCCCCGTATCAGGGAGATTTGAGCGCCAGAGTCATCGTAGGCTCTAACGTGGCTTGGCGGATAATGGCTTTGGAGGGGTGCGACGGTTATAAGGCCTTTAGCTGGGGGTCCTAGTGAGGAAGAATTTGTAACTGCCATTGCGATGGCAGGAATATTAAAATTTGCGCACCCTCCATAGTTGGCAGACATGTGACCCTTGCGGCCACAGTCTCGACAGAACTTGTTCCAGAACCTCTTCCGTGGCACTGGACGGTAAGGCCGAGATTGCCCCACTGGTTGCGAATCTGTGGAGTCACCAAGGCTGGCAGTGTGCTCTGGCACAGGTGGAGAGTCCTCTGTCGAATCACCCTTGGAAATAAGTCCGGGGTTAACTGGTGGGCTTACCTCTTCCAAAGTGGAGGAGGTAGGCGGTAAAAGGGTAAGAGGCTGAGAGGATGCGGCAGGAACTTTGGGCTCTGACACTGGGTCAGGGCTAGGTTCACAAATAAAAAGGATGTCTGGGACATCGGAGGCACTAGCCTCTGAATCTAAAACTGACTGATTATGAGGCATGCTGCAGGGATCCGGTGCATCTGGTAGTGGGAGCTGCGTCCAAAGGAGATACGGCTTAAGTAGATCTCGGCCCAATATTACCTGGTAAACATCATGAAATGGGTCAACTACGCCCAGACGGCACAATGTGGTTTCCCTGGTCTCCTGGTCTAAAAGGGGCATTTCCACATTTAGAAGGACCGAAGGAACAGGATAGAGGTTACAGTCAATCCATTCAAACTGAATTTCTTCATCCGTCTGGATTTTGGCACCCCTAGGCAATGCCTTTCTTGAAATAAGGGAGACCTGGGCTTCGGTGTCGGCCATGACTTGTACCCACTGATAGGCCGTAGGAGACTGTTCATCAGGCAGGGCTACATGGTTGCCTTGGAGAAGTTCACCCTGGAAGCTCTCATCCCAAGGTAGGGATCGACTTGGGCATTGGTCGGAATCCACAGCATGCCCACGCACACAACAAGTGGTGCAGAACCTCTGCAACCACCTCTTACCGGGAGTCCAGCTCATGGTCTGGGGCTTGGAAGCTTGCAGAGAGATTTCGTCATCTCTGAGAGCTAGCTCATGCTTTCTCTCTTCTGCTCTTTCCTTTCTCTCTGCTTCTCTGGCTTTTCTCTTGTTTTCTTTTTCTTCCCTTTCTTGCAGTCGCGCGGCATCCTGCTGCGCCTTTATCCACTGGTCCAGTGCTGGTCCAGTGTAACTGGCCTCCTTGCCCAGAGTTATAAGGGTTTGGAGCTTCTCTAGCTCTATGGCAAAGAAGTCGCGGGAAGCAGGGGGAGACATTTCCCTTAGGCTGTAGTAGAGGCTTGGATGAAAATGAAAATAATGGCCAGGAAGGGTACTGAATGGAATGGGAGTGCCTACTGTGGAAAGTGGTACTCACTTGGAAATGGGTTCTGCGACGTGGTAGTGAAAAAAGTCTGAAAAGACTGGGTGCTCTGTGGCACTTGGGAGGTGTCCCGTAAGTTGGTGGCACTTCTGGAATGGCACCTTCTGATGAGGCGGAAAATCAAATAGTGTGCGGCGTACGTCACACTTAAGGGCGTTCCTCACTTGGGAGACGCTGGAATGGGCTACCTGTAGGTCCAATACAGGTGCACGGCACTTTCAGGAGGCGTTCCTTTTGGGACAGCACTAGTAGTGCTGGTGTTGCGGCACTTCGGGAGGTGTTCCCTTGTTGAGTGTTCCGAAGGATCACTGACCCTTGTACATGGACACACTAGTTACTTGGGCGTTCCGTAAGGACGGACACGCATTTAGAATGGCTACCTGTACGGCCTGAACAGGTGCAATGGCACTTATGAGGAGGCGTTCCTTTTGGACAGCACTAGTAGTGCTGGTATTGCGGCACTTCGGGAGGCGTTCGCTTGGAGTGGTCCGAAGGATCACTGATCCTCGTACATGGACACACTAATGAATAGGGCGTTCCGTAGGACGGACACGCAGGTAAAGGGCTACCTGTACGGCCTGTACAGGTGCACGGCACTTATGAGGAGGCGTTCCTTGTTTGGAGCACTGGTATCGTGCTGGTGTGTCCTGTCGGACGACACTAAATGCAGTATACTCAAGTATACAGAAATGAAATGGCACTGCTCGTGGCAGAGTGTAATGGTGGAGGAGAGAAAGTAAAAGGTGGGAGTACTTCAGCAGCCAGTCGATGGATGGTGTCACGAATTAGTGGCACTGTAAAATGGTAAGACCTGACGTGCACTGGTGGTGGCCAGTCCTAGACTGGTAGGCTTCCTTGTCTGGAAGTAATGAAGGTTGCGGTGGCACACTGTGTGGTTTGTGCTTGCGGTATACGCAAGTCTTTTGTGATAAAAAATGAAAAGACCACTCGGGCAACGACAGGTAATGGTAATTTGAAAATGCTCAGTCCTTTGCTGAAGTACTCGATAAATGAAATAAATGCTTGTAAAACTGCAATGGACACAGGCGCGTACGTATCACGCTCAGTGTAAATAAAAGACACAAGAGACTAAAATAATGTTAATTCTGCATGCTATAAGTAATGGGCGTAGTACTCTTGGCTTCGTGAATAATGGGTTCTTGTTCTCTCTCTCTCTCTCTCTCTCTCTCTCTCTCTCTCTCTCTCTCTCTCTCTCGGAGAGGGTGAAAATGATATATAATGAACTCCCTTGTATTTAATTGAACTAATACTTTTAGTTTTGATATGACGCATCATTTGATTTGTAAATTATCTACTTACTGGTTTAACGTTTTTAATGAAACAAAAGAATTGCTTTGGAATACGTTTTATGAAAAAATGATAACGTTGGTTGCAGAATAGGTTGTTGGAACGATGTTTTACATTTAATGGTTAAGCGGGCTTTGCGCTTATATGAAATGATTTGCGTTTCAATATGAATTTCACGTTAACAATTCTTGTAATTTACTGTACTTTGATGATTTACGTTAACTTTATGTAAGGATACTAGGTCCCTGTGACAAGCGAAATGACGGTAAGGATTTTACGCTGAAATGTTAACAAACATTTGTGAATGGAAAAAGGTTACGTTTAGTATGAAAGGAAATGAAACTTTCGCTCAGCGAGCGAGTGAGCGATGCTATGCGAGACGCGTTGAGGCGAGCAGAGCGGGTTGGGCAGTGTGTCGTTCAAACAGCTGATTTTCTGTAAATGCGAAGGCGATTTACACACGTGAAATTCTAATTTCTTATTCAAGGCGAATTACTTAAATTTCTCTGGCAGAACGATAGATACTAGTACCGAGATTGATATTATTTACGTTAAAACATCAAGACTTACGTTACTTTGCTTAAATCGTTGAGATAATGTTTATAGGGATAAAAAACATGGCTGCCGCTTTGTGAGACGGAACGTTGGCTGGGAAAGCGCACGCACGAAGCTTACAAAGCTGGCCAGCTTGAGCGGTTACCAACACTTGAATGAAAACTAAGTTAAAACGAATTCCCCTAACATATCACAGACAAAAGAATTGTACACTTCTTTTGCTGTAACTATTAGTAGAACACTCCTAACTAGCTAGGCTTTCTAACACAACAATAAACCCTGGCAAAGCACTTCCTAGTTTGATCTGGTACTTTCTGGCATCTATCTAATACACGTGCTCTGTCTCGTCAGACGAGAACAATGCAAAATACATTCACTTGGCGCTCCTGCCGTTACAATATAATAATATTTCTCACTTAACACTTATTTAAAACACTTCGTAATAAAAATACTTAAACGTACCTTAAGCTAACATTTGTTATAAATAATCATATTATATGAATGGTATACCTTACCATGAGCCAGTGTGTGTCTTCCGCTGCAAGTGTGCGTTGATTTGCGCTTTTGTAAAAACATTTACATTTTAAGTTTTACAAGGGATAACGCGATTTACAAGCTTTTTTTAAGCAAGCTAGGTTCGAATCCTTGGCGAGGTCGACATTGTTACGTATGAAGCTGGCCTTGGAAAAGGCTCCGATACGTAAACAGAAATAGTTGAAGGAAAAAAACCATAAATTACTTGAACTTACCGTAAGAAGGATTTATAGTGATAATTTACTCTAGAGGAGAAAGGTCGCCAGAAACTCAGCTAATTACTTTACAGCTATTTATTTACAAGAGGCCCTTACTGGCCTGGAGAAAAGTAAATGCAGCGTGTCCGCACGTTGGGACCCATATGTCTCTCACAAATGGATAGCTGGCTAAAATGTGATTCACGTAATGAAAGCTGGGTTTCGATATCTTGCGGTAATGCAACACTTGCGGGCGGACAGACTTGACACGTGACTCAGGGAATCTGGAAAAAGATCCCAGATTAGACAAGAAAAAAAAAGAAAAGGATTTCTTGCACAAGTTACGATTATTCAGTTCTCTAACACTGGGGCAAAGGTACTCTAATGTTTCACTGAGGTATGCATTGACTTCATTTGTCTGGGACGATCACACAAGGGGAAGCATGCGGCCATGAGGCAGTGAGAGGAAACAAAGGGATGAGTTCTTTTTGGTTTAGAAGTTTGAATTGGGAAAATGGGGAGCAAATAGACAATAGGATTTAAGGAGCTGGCAATATGCTGCTTCACAAGATGTACGTGGATGCCATGTTCAGTGTGGACCTTTGTAGAAAATGCGGCCTGGCTTTGTCTCAGGTCTGGGTCTCTTGGCGCGCCAGTAGCGTCGTTAGGCTTAAGTGTGGAAGGCTCGTGGCGGACATCCGTCCGAGGTCACGACTGGAGACGACTGGGGAAGATCGCAGGTGTCTTGCCTGGGTGTTGGGGTTCAGCTTAACCCCCCACGAGCAGGGCAATCCTGGAAACAGAACATACAGCCAGCAGAGGGTTCACAGGAAAAAGAGCTTAAGATATAGGCCTAAGAAGTACCAGTCTGCCTACATCCTTCCCTTTGAGATACGTCCCTAAAGCTGACAAGAGTCTATTTTCCCCCAACTTAGGAACTCCCTATCTCTGGCTGGCGTGTTTTGGTTTCCCGCCTAAAAATCAGCTGATATTTGGAGGAATATGGCTGCCGTTATACAAATCATAATAATTACTTGAATGCTGGGTAGACGAAAGAGATCAATAAACGTAGCAATATGTATATATATATATATATATATATATATATATATATATATATATATATATATATATATATATGTGTGTGTGTGTGTGTGTGTGTGTGTGTGTGTGTGTGTGTATTATTTTCTTTAACGAAGTACTTGATCTTTAAACAGTTTCGAAAGCTCGTAAGGGGGGAGGAAGAGGACCTATAACACAGTGAAAATAAGATATTGGGTTTTCTTTGAGTGGACAGCTCAGCTCTAATACTGTAATGTACGTACTTGAGAAATGACATCACCATTTCTTAGAGCTTTCCTGAAATCTTTTTTTAAGGTTTTTATTTTGATTTACTGCACGTTAATATTTTATTTTCTTCAGCTTTTCGATGGTCAAGTTGAGGGCAGATTTTACTGTGAAGAATGATTGGGTTGTTGAATTCCATTTTGAAAAATATTTGTGTTTATTATGGATTACGGTAATTGTAAGATTTTAACAGCTGAGAATTAAGATGTTTTCAAAGTAAAAGCAATTATCAATGGATTATGATTTTTTCCGTTAGAACGTATATAAACAGGTGTATTTTCATTTACTTTCCATATGTTGATATTCCATGTAATGATTGTATTATTAATATTATTATTATCATTATTTTTTTTGGAAGAAGACCCTCTTTTAATCAAATTCTGTTGAATAAAATGGCAGAGTTCAGCGAATTAATCTTATATATTATCTTTCCTATTTTTCTTATTACTTGCTTTTCTGGTTCAGCGATACTTCACAATAATTGGTCGATATGGGGCTAGTTGGCTACAGGGGTAAGTTGGCACACTCAAAATAACTTTAAAGTTTACCAATGGGTGACTCTAATACATATACTGTGTAATTGCCTCGTGGTTTCTCAGTTACCAGCAAAATTCTGTAGAGATAGAGCGTAGGAGCTCGAATTTATGAGACAAATTTTGATTTTGATGGTAGTAAGTAAATTTTTTTATATCTTTCTGTTATTTGTTATAACATCTATACATTCATGAAAGATTATTTTTCAGTTATATCATAGTTTTCCTTATGGTTTAAAGATTTTATACCATTAACATTAATCATTCAAGGCATCATGGTGTGCAATGGTAAGTGTTTTTGTCAAATGGGGCAAGTTGGCACTTGTACAGACTTGACTGATAACAATAGTAAGCCTATTTATTTATATAATTTACGTTTTGTTTCTGAATTTTTGGAAGGATAATGAGATTAGTGTCCTATCATTTCCTCCAAATTGCTCTCACAAGTTGCAGCCCCTGGATGTTAGTGTTAATAGACCTCTGAAGAAATGTGTTAAGAGGGCATGTGATTCGTGGATGACTTGTAATCCAGGATCAAGTATGCCCATCTGTGATATTCCTGGTAAAGTCTCCTCGGCTTTACCTCTAGCTGTCACTTATTCTGATGGTTTCAATGGGTTTAGGATTGATGGAATTTCACCTTGGAATACAGACTATTTCAAGATTTTGATTTTATGAGTGCGTATGTAACAGATCAAAGATGTCCAAAAAGACACATGGGCTTCAGATCAGTCATCAGCGTGATACAGAGTTTAAGAACTGCTCCGTTTGATTGAGAAGAAAGCTCAGCTGTGTTTGGTAAGCCAGGAGAGGTGTGGGTCCAATGCAGGGCATGTAACATGTGGCAGCATGAAGATTACTGACGAGGATTTATTTGACACCTGCCACAATTACAACTAGATGATGATCTGAAGTAATACTAATGCCTTATATTTTGTATTTTGTAAATTCAGAGGGTATTTCTGCTATTTGATTTAAATGCAATGTAAAAATTTTCTTTTAATTATCAATGTGCCAACTTACCTCATAATGTGTGCCAACTTACTCCGTACGGGGCAAGTTGGCACGAAAAAGTTATTTTTTTCTAAAGCTTATTGTTACCTTATGTTGAAAGCAAACAACAATTATTTTAATATATGATAAATACGAATGTTAATATTTTTAAATGGTGGTAAGAATTTTGCAAAAATGTTTGTTCTATATTCGCAATAACCAAATTTGTAAAAAGTGTGCCAACTAGCCCCGGTCTCCCCTACTGGTTTTATCAGAATACTGGTGTATGGAAAGGCGTTCATCTGGTCCAGGTCAAGCAGGGGTCGTCGTAGGTGTTGGTATCATTCCATAAGCGAGGTCAATGTCAGGCTGGGGTCATCTCTGGTATTCAGCTGGTATTAATGCTGGTGTAGCTTTGGCTTAACATGTTGTTTCAACCTTCTCGTAGGTCATCTTCATGGCGGTCAGCAGTAGAAGTGAAAAGATGGTATCTGCATGCCAGTATTTATAGCGGCTCGAATCCTATAGCTGAGATCGCATTGGTCGAGCTGGTCTGGGGCGAAGTTGGGGATCTCGTTGATGGTTGCAGCCGTGCGAGCACTTGAGTAGTGTATCCTGGAATGAATATCTGGATTCGTGCCTGCGCCAAGAGTTCTATCATCCCTCTGGTGCTCCTGAATATTTGGCAATGTTGGTTGGTTGTTCGCTGTTGATCTTTGGGCGGCGGTAGGGAGGAGAAACGTTTCTTGGGTAATGTTCAAGTTAGGTTTCTCCTTTCCTATATAGAGGGCTTCCAGGATTCGCAAATGTCAAGGATCAGTAGTTTGGTCAGTAATTTCGATATTAGGTATAATAACGCTCATTTTATTCTTACGTTATGGGCAGTCCTGGCGTGATTATAAATGGCTTCTTCTTGGGCGTGGCAGGAGATTATCTTGGAGAATCCCATGGTGGTCATGCTGATGTATTTGCCGAGGCATCCTCGGACGGGGCACTCATATCGGTAGTCCACGTTCGTCTTCTTCAAGGGATCCTGATTGGTGGGGGTGTTGTTTCTCTCGATGATGGTCTTGAGGGCTTGCTCGTCCTCCTATATCTCTGGTGGAAGTGCCCTTTGTTAAAAAGCTTGATGGGCTCTGGGATGTCAGGGGGGGGTTCCTGGAGGTACCAATCTTTGACGTTCTTCGCTGTCAGAGCATCAACGGCGACACACAGCAAACTAGAACTAACGGTCCAGGTCCTCGTCAACAACAGACACACTAATCGCGCCCACTTGCAGGATCCCTTGAAGAAGACGAACGTGGTCTACCGATATACGTGCCCCGTCTGAGGATGCCTTGGCAAATACATCAGCATGACCACCATGCAATTCTCCAAGAGAATCTCCTGCCACGCCCAAGAAGGAGTTATTTATAATCACGCCAGGACTGCCCATAGCGTAAGAATAAAAAGGAGCGATATTAGACCTAATATCGAAATTATTGACCAAACTACTGATCCTTGACGTTTGCGAATTCTGGAAGCCCTCTATATAGGAAAGGAGAAACCTAAGTTGAACATTACCCAAGAAACATTTCTCCTCCCTACTGCCGCCCAAAGATCAACAGCGAACAACCAACCAACATTGCCAAATATTCAGGAGCACCAGAGGGATGATAGGACTCCTGCCGCATCAGGACTCCAGACATTCACTCTCAGATACACTACTCAAGCGCCCACAAGGCTGAATCCCTGCAACCATCAATGCGAGATCCCCGACTGTATACCTGTGCTCATGACTGCTACAATTGGAGCATATTTTGTAGTCCTTTTCTTTTTTGCAAGTGTTTATTTTGTGGTCATATGCATAGCATCTCATACATTGTTTTGTTTTAGCATAAATTTCTGTCTTTAATTGTTTCCCATAAAGTGATTGGGAGCAAAGAACGATCCCTTGGTTCACTGCCTTTCTAGCCATTTCTTGGTTTTCCATTTTACATTTTATTATGTTGCTGTCACTCACCTTTATTACTTCCATTACCCTGCAGTAGCTGTTGCATCTTTCAATGTCTTTGTAGATCCTTTTTGCTGTGGCTGTATACATAATCATCCAGACCTGTCACCACTAATGTCCTGTTTGCAATGCCATCAGGATCTTCTATGATTTCAAATTTTTCTTTGTTGAAGTTTGTTTTTTGTTCTCAGCCTTGGAGGTTAGTAGCAGTTTTGTCATCAGTTAATATTATAAATCCACTCTTTATGTTAATGACTGTAGACTTTGACATTATTTTTAGTTAAGACTTCCCAGAGTTTATTTCGTCTATCCTCTTAACTAAGGCCATTATCCCTTATTCATGAGAAGAGGCAGTCAAACCGCCATGAAAATCAGGAGATTCAGCTTAGTATCCACTGACACGTACCTCTTGTTGTACAAAGCACTGGTGAGGCCACAGTTGGAGTACCCATCAGCGATCCTAGCAGCAACTTGTAAAACATCGATGACAAAACTACAATCCATCCAAAATAAAGTCATCAGAAAGCTTACAAAAAATTACCTCCATATTATAATACAATAAAAGAATTGCACGAAAGATCAACGATGGAGAGCTTCAACTGCAGGATTCATAGGCTAGCCAATAAGACGTGGGATAGGATGTCTGAAGTGGACGACAACTTGCTGGAAAGAAGCAGAATGCTAACTGGAGAAGGAATAAGGGACCTCAAAACATGGCCAAGATTAGGCCCTAGGATAGAAGAAGTTACACTTGATCCAGTATATGTGAGCTGAGCAACAGAATGTAGAATTGGAGGGAGAGTATGGATGTGTGTGCGTGGATGTATGAGAGCTTGCAATTGGGTATGTGAGAGCGTGCAAGTAGGGGTTTATGTATAAAAAAAACATCATCATCACCACCTCCAGATCCTTCCACCTCGCCAAAAATCATGCATGAATGCACCCTCACCAAAGCCAAGGGGTCTATTTCCTACTTTACTCTATACCTATCCCCATACCTCCACACCCCATACCTTCAACCCCCACCCCAAATAAATCCATCCTTTCCTATCCCCATTAAGTCTAAGTCTATCCCCGACTTCGCCCCAGACCGGCTCGACCAATGCGATCTCAACTCTAGGGTTCGAGCCGCTGTAAATACCAGCATGCAGACACCATCTCTTCACTTCCACTGCTGACCAGCCATGAAGATGACCTACGAGAAGGCTGAAACGTCGCGATAAGCCAGAGCCACACCAGCATTAATACCAGCTGAATACCAGAGATGACCCCGGCCTGATATTGACCTCGCTTATGGAATGATACTAACGACGACCCCTGCTTGACCTGGACCAGATGAACGCCTTTCCATACACCAGTATTCTGATAATACTAGTATACTGATAGTAACAGTTTTGACTAATAAATCCTGTTCTAAATAAAATACCACTTTCAGCATTATTCCCAATATGAATATCGGCCAATTGTTGCGAAGTATCGCTGAGCCAGAAAAGCAAATAAGATAAATAGAAAAGATAATATATAAGATTAATTCGCTGAATTCTGCCATTTTATTCAACTTTATTATTATTATTATTATTATTATTATTATTATTATTATTATTATTATTATTATTATTATTATTATTATTATTATTATTATTCCATTCGGAGGGTTCATGAATAAGTCAACGGTAATTAAATATGAGAGCATAAAATAACCATTACTGACAAAAGTAACTGGATAAAGTATACGCTCATGGAAACTATGGATCAGTCGTTACCAGTATTCTTGTTTGAAGGTACACCACTTTCCAACCAGTCGGATGAATCGTAACGCGATATATTGCTTGTTGTAACTCTTTATTTCCATAACCAAAAATTGTCTTTGTAGTGGGTGTATGAGATCGCAAATTTCTTTTTCTTCATTAGTTTTGGATATTTCCTCTTTCAAGAAACTATAAGGTTTCCAAAATGGTGTTCCTGTCACTGGATTCAAATAAGCTTTTCATGAATACCTTTTTTATATGTGGATTGAAAATTTCATTTTATTATGTCTGGTAGTACAAAACAATCGAGGTTCGACTTCACATTTAGTTATTTATTCTAACTTCCTTACGTTATCCATACAGAATAACTTTTCTGGTATACTGCAGACTTTCGGCTACATCCTATCTTTTTATCTCACACTTTTTCCGTTAAAGATTTTGCTTCCGATGAAGTTTAGAAAAATATGGCAATACATATTTAAAAAAAATCATCATAGTTAAATGGATTGGATAGTGTTTACCTTGCATACAATGGAAACACATTTTTGGATGTCGGATCACTAATCCAGTTTCATTTTCAACATGAAAGCTGGACGCTGAGAAACACAGGTCTACTCTTGTTTTTCAAACATACTGAACTATGATACTTTAAAAGTATAGCAATGCTAACTAACAACATGTATTTAGTATAAGAATGTGGCTTCAAAACCCGCAACACTAAAAAAAGAAAAAAATAACTGCTCACATTCTCGTACCTTATTCACTTCCGATTGCTCCGACTCTCATCACTGAAGTCTATCTTTAGTACCTACTATGACCCCACTGAATGTGTTCGTTGTTAAGAAGTGAATTATTCATTAGTAAGTTACAAGACTCATAACCTATCGTGGCATTATTGTCCACCCAAACTGTTTTATAAAGTTCACTTGTTCCATGTTTATTTTTTTAAACTACGCAGATCGGTCCCAGACGATTGGTCTAATGACCATTGATCTAACACCAGTTGGTCCAATGCAAAATGGTTTAATAAACCTATTGGTCTAAAGACAACTAGTAAAAAATTGATTGGTCTAATAGACCATTTGGTCAAAGGACAACCAGTCCAATGTTGAGTGTATAATGGGCCAATTTAGTCTAAAGGTAATCAGCATAATGTAATTAGTAATATAATGGACCAACTGGTCTAATGATGATAAGTATAATGTAATTAATATAATTATATAGATGGAAAATTAATCAATAGTAAACGCTTCAAAAATATTTTATTTCCATACGGAAGAGGACAAAAGTAGGTTTATTTTCGTAAATAAAATTAAAATTATATTTTGATAAAAGTAAAGAATGAAGTTTTCTATTTTTATTTCTAAAAATACAAATAGATTCTTTTCTATGGCCCAAAGGAATTACTCAAAATCTCAAAACATGAAGCAGTGCCGTAGAAAACTAAAAATATAATTATCTTTCTCATGAAATACAGTTAAGATTCTCTGTTCTCGTTCAGTGTCTCTTTGCTTTAATTTAATTCTTGGTTCCCCCGAACAATACGTTCAGTTTCGTCATCGACATTCTTTTGCTCCTTTTGCAATCTGGTAGTAAGTTTGAACATTCCAACATGGGCTAAACCTAATAGCACTTCCAACCTCCGATGCCATGCTTCCACTTTGTTTTGAGTCCTTGGTAAACTAACTTCTATCCTGTCGTAAACTGACC
>NC_061087.1:71545436-71560683 GCF_015104395.2 Macrobrachium nipponense | reverse complement strand
TCGTAAACTGACCTAATGAAGGTGGAAAAAGTGGGGGACAACGCATTTCATGTCCTCTTAATATTCACCGAACTTTGCATCTGACCTAATTTTCGTCTAAGTAATTAATAACAGGAATCCCTGCATCTGGAATTGTGTTTTTCAATTGCATCCATGCATTTTCATTATCGCTGGCTGGTAAGAAAGCTAGTGCTGCCATCTGTCTGATTTTCACAGAAAAGTTTTCATCATAAGAATATAAGGATTTCAAACCAGAGGAAATGATTTTCCAATAGATGTTCTGCCCTGAATAAAAGAAACAGCATGTTAACAATTCCAGGCATTTCGGATTTAGTTGCATTTGTTACGCAAATTTCTCTATACGTATTCTGCTTATGACTTTTTTAGGAGCTCCTTTATTCCCAGTATAAGGTATGATAGATGAATCCACTGAACTACATACATCGTGAATTATTCTGCAAGGTTTTTCACAAGTTTCTATAGCTTTTTTTTTTTTTAAACTGTATTATGACATTTCACTACATGAACTCTACTGGCCTCAGCAGATCTACAGGTATGTTCACTCTCCTTTTAGAAAAAAACGTCTGTTATCTTCAAAATGAGTAACAGCAGTAGCTTTGCATGCTCTGTTTTCACATCTCATAAAAGTTTCTTTGTCACTTGTCTTTTGCATTCGCTTTGTGCGGAGTGTATACAAATAACTATTGACTGCAGTTTTTTGTTTAACTCTTTCTAATAACACAGTTTCGCAGGAAGTTGTCCTCATGAAGAAGGGCTCGAAGAAACTGTACCTATATTTGTTCAAGTTAAAATTGTAAGAAAACTTTTTAAGCATGTTAATAACAAAGTTACCTTTTCCGTGAGGAATGACTGTACTTATATATCTAGACGAATTGGTAATTAAACTAATTAGTGTTGGACCAATTGGTGTTAGACCAATCGGCATTTAGACTAATTGTACAAGTGGACGAATTGGCTTTAGACCAATTCGCATAGGACCAATTGGTATTAGACCAGTGATCAATAGACCAATCATACCCAACCCACACAGATACCTTATACAAGGTTCATTTCGATTTCATACTTTGAATATTTTTTAAATTGTCACCAAACAAGGTCACTATTTCACCCATGTATGATTTTTTTCATTTCTTTGTTTAGTACAATGCTGAGCAGAGTATCCAGTCATCCGATTTGAGAAATGTCCACATTATGTTCGCTTTTAGGTGGAAAAGGATTGAATTGAAAGTTATTTGGGTTACAAGTATCATCTAAAGGATGATCGTGCCAAGAAAATTCTTTTATTCTAACGAAATTCGCAAACGAATTAAAAATTACATTGGAAGTCAATAACACTTTTGAAGCCTAATCAATAAAAAAACATAGTATTTCACGAATTACTGATATCAAATCACTTTGATGATTAAAAAAAACAACCCCCGAAAATAAAGACGAAGTATTTATTGCCGTAGGAGAGAGAGAGAGAGAGAGAGAGAGAGAGAGAGAGAGAGAGAGAGAGAGAGAGAGAGAGCGCGCATTTCCATATTCAATCGTTTAATCATATCCACTAATATAGACAACAAACATGCTTGTTTAGATTTTGAATTTTGCAAATATACAGACTACGATACTCGAAAGCAGCTCCTCACTTCATTCCCATGCTTGCTACATTCCAGCAGTCTGTATTTAGAACGGAACCAGTAAATATGAACTGCAAGAATAGAAAAAGACGAAATAAGCGCTGCCCGCTTGCTATTAACAACTATTTCCTCGTAAGGCCAAACACTTTCCAGCTATATTAGACAAATTAAATTTAAATAAGATAACGCGCTTCACAATGAAAAACAAAGGAATAATGGAAATTAGATATAATATTCGCTAATTTTATTTTTAGAGTCGTCATGGAAATCTAATATCCACTCACTGATTATATTCTGAAGTGAAAAATCATTCATAAATATTATTTGAAAGATATGAAGTCAAAAAGAGAAACCCAAAGAGCAAAGGAGAGTTTTGAACGAATAGTGTAGTATATTCCCGGTATTCTCCACCACTGAGGATTGTTCCTTGCAAGTTTAATCTGAATGATTTTTAACTGATTTCGTCCATGTTACGTTTCAGAATTAGCTATTTTTAGGTTCCTCGTCATTTCCCCCAACACGTCCCCCCTCCCGTTGCAGTAATTTCTTTTCGTGTCCCTTTAACATCTGTTCTGTCATGGTGCCTTTAACCTCCTCTCAGTCCTGTTAATACTTCTGTATACCTCTTCCTATCTCTTTCTTTGGTTCTGCCTTTACATTCGTGGTTACTGACTGCGCTCTTTGTCTCATAATTGTTTTCAGCTCTGTTAGTCATTTATAATTGTCTCGATCTCAAAATACAGAGCTTCTGCAGTATGAACGCTTGGCCTGTCTGAAGTTTGCTCATAAGCTGCAGAGGCAAGAAAAGGTCATTGCGTGGTGCAAAGTGTTTAAAGAAAGTGTTGTTTCTTTGTTCTATTTTTATTATTGTACTTCAACCTACTGGATTTCATTTCAGTATTTTCGTTTATCAATAAAAAAAATAATGTTTTTTCTCTCTGACCAGGATAACTGAAAATGTAATTTTTCAGAAAGTTTGTACAATTTAAAGGTGACAGTTGTTTACCTTTTTTAATAAAAATACTAATTTTTCTTGCATATCTGTTTGACTACGGTGGCCGGTAATAAAGTCACCGGAATAAAAATTCACAATTTTGGCTAAGAAAAATGTCACAGAAAAAAAGTCACATTATTTATTATGGAAATTAAGGCAATTATAAAGTAATAAAGGAGAAAATATTTTGGATCTTTCCTAGATAGTGACCACAAGGGTTTTTGGGTGTTGTTTTCTAGGACTTACTATATTTCTTGGGGGTTATTATCTTTAAGATATTTACAGTCTTTTATGATTTTACGGTAATCTCCAACGGGCTTGTATAAACACTCCGCAAAGGTGGACACATGCTAGGTTAAGAAAAAATAATTATGCCTTACGGGCTTGTACTAAACGAGGCAGAGGTGAATACATGCAGGGTTAAGAAAAAACAAATATGCCCAAAGGCCTTGTACTAAAACACCGCAAAGGGGAATACATGCCGATTTCAGAAAAAAACAGATATGCTCAACAGGCTTGTACTAAAATGCAGTAAAGGTGAATACATGCCAGATTAGGAAAAAAAACAAATATTCCCAATGGGCTTGTACTAAAATGCAGCAAAGATGGATAAATGCCGAGTTAAGAAAAAACAAATATTCCTAATGGGCTTGTACCAAAATGCCCCAAATGTAGATACATGCTGAATTAAGAAAAAACAAATATGCACAAAGGGCTTGTACTAAAATTCTGCAAAGGTGAATACATGACAGATAAAGAAAAAACAAATATGCCCAACGGGCTTGTGCTAAAACGCCACAAAAGTGAATACAGGCTGAGTTAAGAGAAAAAAAAACATTTCCAATGGGCTTGTACTAAACACCGCAAAGGTGAATACATGCTGGTTTTAGAAAAAAACAAATATAACCAACAGGCTTGTACTAAAACACTGCAAAGGTGAAAACATGTTGTGTTAAAAAAAAACAAATATTCCAGATAGGCTTGTACTAACACACCGCAAAGGTGAATACATGACGGTTTAGAAAAAACAAATATGCCCAACGGGCTTGTACTAAAATGCCGCAAAGTTAATAGATGACGGGTTAAGAAAAAACAAATATTCCCAATGGGCTTGTACCAAAATGCCCCTAAGGTGGATACATGCTGGGTTAAGAAAAAATAAATATGCCCTACGGGCTTGTACTAAACGCTACAGAGGTTAATACATGCAGGGTTAAGAAAAAACAAATATTCCCTATGTGCTTGTACTAAAACGTTGCAATAGTGGATTTATGAGGAGTTAAGAAAAAGCAAATATGCCCAACGGGCTTGTACTTAACACGCCACAAAGGTGGATACATTCCGGGTTAGGAAAAAAACAAATATTCCCTATGTGCTTGTACCTAAACGTTGCAAGAGGGAATATATGCCGAGTTAAAAAAAAACAAATATGCCCAACGGGCTTGTACTAAAACACTGCAAAGGGGAATACATGCCGAATTCAGAAAAAACAAATATGCCCAATGGGCTTGTACCAAAATGCTGCAAAGGTGCTGGGTTAAGAAAAGACATATATGCCCAATGGGGCTTGTACTAAACGCACCGCAAAGGTGGATACATGCTGGGTTAGGAAAAAACAAATATGCCCAATGGGTTTGTACTAAAACGCCACAAAGGTGGACACATGCCAGGTTAAGAATAAGCAAATATACCCAACGGGCTTGTACTAAACATGCCACAAAGGTGGATACATGGCGGTTAGGAAAAAATAAATATGCACAATGGGCTTGTACTAAAACGCCACAAAGTTGGATACGACATACCAGGTTAAATCCTTGGCGGTCACTGTCTAGGAAAGATTACCCGTGACTTTTTTTACCTTGATTTGTTTATTCACAAACCTTGCCTAACAGGCGAATATATCCTTAATATGAGAGTTGAAATAAGATATACATTCAATATTACAAAATTAACAGCTTTTAAAAATCACCCTTTGACAAAAATTATAAATTCATTCAGCATCGCACACAGCATTTTAACGGTATTACTTACGCCTGAATCTTTTAGGTAAAATCTAAGCTAGTCCATTACATATTTTCCTTTCTATATATTCATATACCATAAAAGTCCCTCTGGAATTTAGAGTAAAATATGAAGGGATCTGTGCCGGGAAAAATATAAACGGGAGAAAAGGGAAAATGAACCTGACCGTATTCTTAACGAAAGGGAACATCTTAGAAAAGCCATGTCAAAGAGATTCTAAGGGGAAGAATCAATAGTACAACCGTAAAGTGTTAGTCTTTTTAGGACTCTCGCCAAAGACATTCTCGCCTGAAATGGTAAAAATGCATTGAAGCTCGAGCAAAGAGGTTTTTTTTTTTTATCTGTTTCTCCTCAATCACTTATATATACGTATATATATATATATATATATATATATATATATATTATATATATATATATATATATATTATATATAAATCTTTAGTATAATTCATGATGTTGCCTTGTAAGATATATATCTCTCCCAGGATTATTGTTTACTGTATCGTATCATTCTGATCTTTTGAGTCACTCGAATGGGCTACTATCAAAGAGTCAAATTTCTTTCTCCAAAACACATTTTTTGCTTACTGTTTGTCTTTTCTACTCAATTCGTATATTATTCTTTACGATAATTAAATTTATCATCTCACAGTTGTTGACTAGGTTTTTCACACTTGCTGTGGAGAGCTCTAATTGGTATACTGCGAAATCATTGAAAAATGTTATTTATTTAATGTAAAAAAGTAGTTTTTTATGAGTTATTAAAGCTTGAGTGTGAACTATTGAACACTGAGCAGGGGTGATATCCTCATATCTACATTATCAAACTGAGGATGCGGATGAAGATGTTGCTCGCAGTGCTAATAAGGATGTGGATGTTAAGAAATAGTTAATGCGGATTTTTAAAAGATGCGGATATCCGAGGATGTGGATGCAGATGCGGATATCCGTTACATCTCTGATTATATATATATATATATAAACTATATATATATATTATTATATATATATATATAGTATATATATATATATATATAAATATACATATATATATATATATATATATCATATATATATATTACAAAACCATCTTTATATTACTGAAGTATTCCAACCTCTATGTGGACTGTTTTGCTTTTTTGTTTTTGTTTTTACAAAAGCATATATTACTATAAAAAAAATACTCTTCATCTCTCGTTCACTTTCTCTCATTCTAAAGGGCTTTTAGCGGGGTGGTTGTTCACTAAAGGACGAAGACGAACGAATTGGTACGATCTCTAAAGTTTGACCATCCTCTGGCTTCGGTGAATTAGAGTCTTAGCTTATCAGTCGACCGTTGTGGGTTTCTCCATATTTTGAGGGAGTGAAGAAGAGAGATAAATAAAACAGTAGACATGGAAGAAATATTTCCATTACAACGGGAAGTTACCGACCGGGTAATCTTCACCGTACGGGAATGAAACTATTCATATTTTTTTCTTCATTCTGTATCAATTTTTCTTTCAAATTTCAGAGTCCTACAGATTTTTATATATTTTTTGTATATTAAATCCACTCTGACGTGGTAGAGCATGGGGAAAACTTTATCCTGCTCCCTCTGCATCTTCTCTCATTAATAGATTAAAATCAGCCCCAAACTGTTCGAGAAAAATCTTGCCTTACTTCGAAACACTTTGATATATATAATTTCCATTGACCTGGTGAATAGAATAATGGTGATGATAGATTCTGATGACAGAATAAGGAAACTTTCTTAGACATCCCTTATCATTACTAGAGTGGTTCACTGAATTGCAAGAAAATTTCCATGGCTCGCTGTTTGTAATAAGCCATGATTAATATAATTACTTAGATATTGTATCAGTGCTGTGAAAGTTCTCACTGAAGTTTTTCTCGTGATGCGATTGAAAAAAGAAATAGTTTCAATGACACTCTCAGTGTAAGAAATATTATTCGTTTTCATACAGATTGATACCAATAGGAAATATATTTTTTTCACAATATGAATCTACTACGTTGTAAGCATTTCCTAGAATAATATTCGTACTTGATTGATGTTTTTTTGATTGTTCACGTATGTACTGATAATCCTGAGAGTAGTTTGTAATAATTCCAAGTGTCCTCAAGAATGAAGTATTACAGATATACATTATATATATATATATATATATATATATATATATATATATATATCGATATATATAATATATATATATATAGACACACACACACACACACACACACACACACACACACACACACATATATATATATATATAATATATATATATATATATATATATATAGTATAGTATATATATATATATATAATTATATATACCATTTCCTCTGTGAAAAGAATAATCCTCGGCGGGATCACTAGGGAATAATAAATATCCAACTAATTAAACAACGTAGAGATGTTTCGGAAAACTTTGGAAACCATCGTTTTCTCCAAATTACACCATCGAAAAGACTTCTGAGGCGGCTTACCTAATGAATTATGGAACCATCCCTCAAATTAAAAAGGTAATTATATTTCACACAGGTCTGCGGTCGTAATGGAAACCCAGGATAAATAATTGTAAATAAACAGATAATACAGCTACGTGCTTAACCATTTCTTTTGTAGAAAGTTATTTTCAGGGTACTTGTTGGTATACTCAAAGATCTTTTCTCTCTCTCTTCCTTTTCCGGGTTTGGAAAATCTTATATAATTATCAAATTATGTTTTATATATATATATATATATATATATATATATATATATATATATATATATATATATAATACACACACACACACACACACACACACACACACACACATATATATATATATATATATATATATATATATATTACCTAACATAATTTGATAATTACATAAGATTTTCCAAAACCCGGAAAAGAAGAGAGAGGGAGAAAAGATCTTTGAGTATACCAACAAATGAAGTACCCAGAAACTAATTTTCTGCAAAAGAAATGGTTCAGCACGTAGGTGTATTATGTGTTTATTTAGAATTATTTATCCAGGGTTTCTATATATCCTGGGTTTCCTTTAGGACCGTAGACCTGTGTGAAATATAATTAGGTTATTAATTTGAGGGATGGTTCCATAATTCATGAGGTAAGCCGCCGCAGAAGTCTTTTCGATGGTGTAATTTGGAGAAAACGATGGTTTCCAAAGTTTTCCGAAACATCTCTACGTTGTTTAATTAGTTGGATATTTATTACTCCCTAGTGATCCCGACGAGGATTATTCTTTTCACAGAGGAAATGAGTAATATACGAAGTTTATTCGTAGACGAAGTTTCTTTTTCCTTCTTGCGTTTTTCATCAGCTTATTTCTTTCCAGTTTTTAAGATTGAATTTTTCAAAAATTAATGCCTAGATAATCGGAACGCTAAATTACAAAAAGACGTATGAATAGAAGTATCTTCAGTTATTTTATTCACATTCTATTAACTTAACGCCTGTATGAGGTAAAAATTATGCAAATGGACAAATGTTTCTGAGGGATATTGAAGAGAAGGATTCATGGCTCTGAAGTTTCCAGAAGAAGGGAAGGAGGGTCTCAGCAGCATTCAGTGTTGTGTCCTAAAGCGGAATTTCAGGAAGCTTTCTGCACTTGAGCTATTCCTTATCTTAGCAGCTAGGGTCTATGCCAACTATATTTTTGAAGGATATTTATAACATACTTTCTGTAAGTCCTTTGGAAACAAGACCTAATTGTCATGTACATCAATTTTTTTTATCACTTAGTCTAGGACGGTCTAGGTTAAAAAGATTATTCTCTATTTCGTAAATGTTCAATCAAATATTATTTCTTTCCACAACCATACAACGATAAACTTTGAAAAAATAATCGTGTGCACAAGCTGCATCAGGAAAAAAACGTGTGTGAGTGTGTGGTTTAAATTTTTTTTTTTCTAGGAATCATTAACAATTTCCATGTTAAATGGTAAAAATACGAATTTCCTTCAATCAGCTAAAAACAAGTCCTACATTTTTGTAGGACAAAATTATAGAAAAATTGCTGCTTTCTGAGCAAAGAGAGTACTCTAGAATTACTGTAAATATTTACAATGGTTAGGATGGTCCAGACAGTTTCAAAGAGCACTGAAGAGACATTCTTTAAGTGGAAAATTAATGTTGTACTTATTGCGAGGCGTAAAATAACCGATGTACACAGTTTATTTATGTTGTACTTATTGCGAGGCGTAAAATGAACGATGTACACAGTTTATTTAGATCCTCCACGGGAAGAAATACATATGAATGGTAAAGAATTATTGAGGTAACAACACAACAAGTGACTGTAAACATTAGGTGTGGAATACATATAAAGTATAATATAATATGTATATATATATATTATATATACTATATATATATATATATATATATATATATATATATACATATAATATATATATATATATATATATATATATATATATATATATAATATATATATATATCTGTGTGTGTGTATGGTATTCGATTAATTTTGTTTTGCAGTGTTAGTATAGCATGTATTCACCACCTAATGTTTACGGTCACTTGTTGTGGCGTTACCTCAATAAGTCTTTACCATTCATATGTACTTCTTCCCTTGGAGGATCTAAATAAACTGTGTACATCGGTTATTTTAGGCCTTCACTATAAGTACAACATAAATTTTTTTACTTAAAAACTGTCTCTTCAAGTGCTCTTTAAAACTGTTTGGACCATCCTAACCGTTGTAAATTTAAAAGTCAGTTATCGAGCCGCATTTCTAAGTATTTGAGCATTACTGCTACATGTCAGGCCTGCTTCTTTCCCTTGTCCGCTCTCTGCCGTCCTCATAGAGCAATAGAATGCAAAAACCTATTTTTGAATTGCAACTGCTCTAACTACTGTTACGTTTTTATTGTTATTCATTTTACTTTGAATACAGCAACATCATATAAAAGACAAGTATTTTTCATTTTCACTTTACCCAGGATAAAATTTTGTCAGTGACTAATTTCATACAGATACAAATAATGGTTTTCTTAGCAGTGTGCCACGAGTGAGAGAAGGCTGGGAACCACCATATTAGAATCTGTATAATGTGCTTGGATTCATCATGAAGTGTGTAATGATGCCCTGATGGAAGAGAGAAATATATAATATGTTTAAAAAGATCTTTGTCGGATGCAGAAGAGAATTAAACTACTTTTAGTTACACTTTACTAAAGGATAAAAAATGACAGGTTTTATTGTAAGTACAGCTCTCCTAGGGCTGGTCCGAAGGATTACATATTTTTACCTAGCAATGGACCTGCGGCTTACTGTGGAATCGGAACCACATTATATCGAGAAATGAATTTCTTATCACCAGAAATAAATTCCTCTTATTCCACGTTGGCAGAACGGAGAATCGAACTCGCGACTACCGAATCAGTAGGCGAGCACGTAACCTACTCGTCTAACGAGGAACTTTTATTTGTGGCTCATTGTAATTAAAAAGTTACAATTATTAGTTCCTATAATAAAATAAGCGAGCACAAATCATTCTCAACTTCTCTGTTATTCCTTTTCTGTTTCTATCGATATTGACTCCACCCTACACTACCCTCTCTGTGTGAGATCTCTGTGTGCGAAAGCGTGGGTGTAAGAATGAGAGAGAAAGAAGGGAAATGACGAGAGAGTTATATTTAGATGAGGCAGAAAGCTATTTGCATTCATTTCGATTCTCAGTATCAATCACAAGTCTAGAATGAAAACGAGATTCGAGGCTAAAAACACGACTAAAACTTAATGTAATAAATTAGAACTAGAAAAGAGCTGAATACTCTTATCGAAAATCAAATTCATATGAGGAGCTCAGATCGCAGAATTTTAATCATAGATTTTTATGTTTGACTGTTCAGTAATATACCGGTTGGAACTACACTCTATTTTTTCTTTTCTTTTTTATTCCGGCTCAAGTGCACTAAAAGATGACTGTACCTTGACGATGATTAATTGAATGTAATATGTCTAAATAACATCGTTGTATTTCATGGAAGTACTGTGTTATGACCCCTTTCAAAGGGCTAACATTAAACCAGAGACCGAAAATAAACACTTCCTTTCTAATAGGTGTTCTCCAAAGTTAATTTTAATGTTAGAAATAATTAGCAGAACCTCTGAAAATACAATAAAAAGTGAAGACCAATCACCCAGCGAACACAATATTCAAGCAAATCACCTACACCGTTAATGATAGTATAAATAAAACATGCATACCGAATAATGAGGGTGTTCTGAAAGGAAAAGAAAATGTCGGCCAGATAGAAGCCTAAAAATGTACAATGCTAATAAAAATTCCCTATACTAAACACGGTGGCCACCAAAAGTATAAACCTCCACAGGGATCCTCCTGGAGTAAGCAGACACTGCTGGACCATAGGGTATGGCAGCAGTGAACAAATAACGTAGGAATAGCTTGTCCCACAAGACTTCAGGGCCCACACACAAAGGTTATAAGGCAGTAATAGCTTGTCCCGCAATATTTCAGGGTTCGCAATCCGGCCCGACCACAACACAGAAGACACAAGTCTCTCAGCATTAATAAAATTGCAACAACTTACACCTGCACTTGGCTAGGTCCCCCAGCCATATACTGGCCAGAGGCTACAGCAAGTAGAGAGGAAGCAGCGTTGTGGAGAACTCCAGCTCAAAACGGAAAATTCTTCCAGAAATGGAGAGTTAACTTGCTGTAATCCTAGAGGTCGTAAAACCACGAAGGCCAGGATCAGACTGCCATACTTGGGAATACTCCAAGGAAACCGAAAACAATACTCAGAGAACAAACAGGCCAACGTTCAAAAACAGGAACGATAACTCAAAATAACTTGGAGGAAGAAAACTTAAAGCACTAAAGGGAATGCTATAGTAACGGCAAATATGGGTAAACTAATAATAATAATAATAATAATAATAATAATAATAATAATAATAATATCCTTTATATCAGCTCAGGGCCATATACATGGAATATACAAAATACAGACAGTAACATACACAATCCAGATAATAGCTGAGGTAGTATAAAAGATAGTAATCATAATAATGGTAATAACAGTAATAATATTGGTAAAAAAAATGCATTGAGAGTTATAATAGTTAGTGCACAGATTATATAACTTAAATTCCAACTCTCTAGAGAGACCTTAGGTGGTTACAGTAGTTAGGTCCAGAGGGCTAAATACGAAATTTGAATGTAAAAAAAAAAACTTTTAACTTGATAGTAATCACAGTAATAGTGAAAAATTAAAATATCACCAATAAATATAATAATGACATAATCTGCAGATGACATCTTGCCAATACAGAGATTAAGTCCTTTAGGGGACAAAGGCCTCATTTTCCCATCTTTCCCACAATTTAGATCTTGCTTCACTCCTTAGGATGCTTTTGTATAAGCGAGTTGCTGCTGTTTCTCACGCGGGTTACCAGACTGGACATTGTTCGCCTAACAATGATTTTTTAATTATCAAGGTGGTTTTCCATGAACATCTGTGTGGCGGAGTGGTAGCGGGGAGTGTTTGTGAGGCGTCTCAGAATGTCATTGTGTACAACAGTGATGTGTCTCACGGTCTCTCGGGTATAGTTCGTCCAGAGGGAACACCCATAGATACTGTAGCAGTACGAGCGGAAGAGCTGCAGTTTCACGTCTCGGTGACAGAAGGCAAACCTCCTTTTTAATCATGTTGCCAGTTGCACATTGTTTACGACGCCTCTGTTCAATGTCTGCCGTATCTTTTAGGTCGTCGGTGATAATGTGACCCAAATACGGAAATCCGTGCACAAATTCCAGCCGATGGTTTCCGAGGAAATTTTGTGGTTCTGCAATATGCTTAAGCGATCTCGGGAGCAGCGACATGCACTGGGTCTTGGTTTCGTTGTAGATTATATCAAATTCCTCTGCATATTGGCGGCAAGTGTCGAGGAGTCGTTGGAGACCTTGCACTGATGGGGAAATCAGAACCATATCGTCGGCGTAACAGAGGTTGTTTATAGTTGTTTCATTGACAGTGCATCCGATTGGGAGTGAGTTCAGTTTGACATTCAAGGCATCTGTGTACCTATTAAACAGGTATGGAGAGAGAATGCCCCCTTGCCGAAGCCCGTTTAGGGAGCCGAAGGTGTACGATAATGATTCTAAACTAAAACAAAAAGGAAAGGACAAAATTATAACACTTGATTATCCGGATGAAAGTTTACTTTATATCTTACATTTCTCACAAACATGTTTGTTAAAAATGCTGTTGAGTTGTGAGACCACAAAAAAAAAAAAAAAAAAAAAATTATGTTCATGCTCGGTTGCCGCAGTCAGCGTCTTGAAATGATTGGGTTACAAAGTTTTCATGCAGAACTATTTATGTTTTCCATATATTTCAACGCAGGTTTGAACAAATCACAAAAAAAATTGAAGAAACTTAGAATTATCAAAATTTTTAAAAGGCCAATTTCTACTTGAAACGCGGAATTAAAAATGTTATTGTATGCGAATTTTATAGGGAGGTAAAACAAACCAACAATATCTCATTGCCGGAGAACTGTAGCTCCCTAGGTTTGGGTCCTTTGAAAACACAGTAAGCACTTGATAGGAGTGCTCTATCACTTTGTATGCATTGTTGAGGTTATATCCGTAATTTGACAGCTCTGTAACTCTTTTTGTAGGTGCGCTGAATGCCCAAATTATTCATAAGAATATTTCTTTACATATTTCATAGCAAGATGGTACAAGTAGCTATAACACAAACATCTAAATTTTAGGCCTATGCTACACCGGACTTTTGCATACATACAAATTGTTTTTAAAACTTAGTCTTAATATTACGGATAACACATAATTACATAAAATATACTTTCTTTGGATGACTTAGAAAGAACAAAAATTTTTTTCCAGTATGGTAAACATCCTAGGCCTAGGTTACCGTACTTCCTTTATCGGTTATTTTTATAATAATTTAGCCATAAATAGTAGAGTTCATAAACAGTTTCATTACTTTCCGCAAACAAAACGACTGTCCAAACGGCATTCATATTTTAAAATGAAATGAGACAGTACAGCAAATTGAGAACAAAAGGGATTTCGTTATCCCAGCTGTTAACAAAATAAATAAAAAATACTGTTAATGATCTTCAAAGGAATTTGTAAACTGAGAGAGAGAGAGAGAGAGAGAGAGAGAGAGAGAGAGAGAGAGAGAGAGAGAGAGAGTTTTTGATGTCAGGTAACTCGTGATATCTCGAGGGGGGAAGGATAGTGTTTCATAGAAGCACCAAAAGACAGGATGTTCCAGTAATGAGATGCCTTTGTGTTATTTAAGGAAGAGCTTCAAATCAGCACGCCCTCTAATGATGTCTACCTGAGCTTTAAAGAAGCGGCAGGTGGTGCTGCTGCACAAGATGAAATGTGAGGCAAAGCAAATTTACGAAACGAAAGGAGAACAGTTTTATCAGTTTTCTTCGTGCACGAAAAACATGAGAAAAGTTATAGGGTCGAATCCTGGCCATGGCAGATGCACTTATCATAATCAGCTAGATACACATAATTACGTGTACGCTCTCCTACGTCTCCAAGGTATTAAGAATCATTCTTCCATTTCGGTCATATCTCCTTGTGCCCAGCACTTTCTTTGGCTCCTTTTCTTAGCTCTTCCGCCTTCTATTGTTATTTGCCGACTAAAAGTCCTCCAGTCTTTCCAAATGACGAAATTACCTCAAAACGCCCTCACTTAGTCTTTCAAGTGGTAACATTTTTGTTACCTCAACGTGTCTTCATATTTCATAACCCATGAATTATTATCATGCCACTTACACTGCACAAGCATTTAGTCCCAACATCTTCAACCCATCTTTTTATTTACATTCAAAACAATTCCATCCCCATAAATTCGGTTCACTTCATAAGTCACTTCAGAATTTCTCTTTTCACCTTAGAGAGATGTCCAAGTCACTCCCAAATCATTCATCCATCATCCATTATCTTCCTTTACCGCCATTACCATATTCTTGCAATCATTTGCTATGAAACTGCTCCTCTTTAAAACTATTCGGAACTTTCACTTACTCACCCTCCACTTATCCCAGAACAGTGTTACAGATAATATAGCACATACACAAACGCACCTACCCACGGCCGCGCCCACACACACACACGCACACACATATATTTATATAATATTTATAGTTAATAAATAATATTTATATATATATATGTGTATATATTATTATTATATAATATATATATATGCGTATCTATATATATATATATATATATTATATATATATATATATATATATATATTATATATATATATATAATAATTCGAGAAGTGGATCTGAATTTCAGGAAATAAAGTTCATAATGAAAATTCATCTTGTGATGAATAGTGACATTCCCAATGCCCTTTCAGTCCAAGTTCAGCCCCAATAGGAAGGAGGGTGAGAAGGGTTAAAAATAATATGTCCAAAATAATGTATATTAGTGTGTAATCCATAGATTTTGATATTGCTGAAATGAACAGAGACACTCCCGGTGCCCTTCAAGTCCAAGTTCAGCCCTAACA